>NC_141534.1:194885000-195040000 GCF_021556685.1 Rattus norvegicus
GATAGAAGGGACTCAGGTGAGAGTGACACAAGTGGGTTGACTCGTCTTGCAAACGCCATACGTGTATGTGTGTAGGAGAGTCATGTTTGCTGCTTAGAGCAGCCTGGGAGGTAAACATCATTTCCTGATTCCCTGCCTTAAGACACTGAGCTTCCAGGGGCCCAACTTGTCTTAATTCACATGAGCTCGAGGCTTCCTCCTGCATTTGAGGTGGGGGAAGGTGGACGTGGTACTCGGAGAGGACCTGCACCTCCCTCTGGCCCTGTTGACTCTTCCTCAGATACCTTGCTGTCCTCACAGATCGGATCTTACTTTGGTGGGGAGCTATGTAGCGTTGACCTGCACCAAGATGGCGAGACAGATCTGCTGCTGATTGGAGCGCCCCTCTTCTACGGGGAGCAGAGAGGAGGCCGAGTGTCCGTTTACCAGAGAAGACGGGTAAGAACCAGGACCCCAGCAGCAAGGCAGAGCGGGGTGAAGGTGTGAAGTCCTGCTCAGGGATGGGCTATTCTGAAGGGCTCTTCTCTTTTGCTATGCCAACCAAACCTTTAAAACAACCAGCAGCCGCTGATAATTGTGGTATATTGTGCAAGACTCGGTGTTCAGCATCTTGTACACGTGGTCTCGTTTGACCATCTCGTAAACTCCTACAATCCTTAGGTTACAAATGTGAGCACCAGGATAAGGCGACTCCGTCATTCTTCAGAGCCACCAGGGCATGTAGACAGAAACAAACAAGGGTCATTCTGATGCTCTGAGGGACCCGGTCACACATTTCTATTGTGTTCTTCAGTGTATTTACAACAGTGCCACATTCTGGGAAAGTTTGCTGCGGTCGAGAGGTTAATGTGTCATCCATCTCCTTCCCAGTCACTGTTCGAAATGGTCTCAGAGCTGCAGGGTGACCCAGGCTACCCGCTTGGTCGGTTTGGAGCTGCCATAAGTGCCCTGACAGACATCAATGGGGATGGGCTGACTGATGTGGCCGTGGGAGCCCCTCTGGAGGAGCAGGGGGCTGTGTATATCTTCAATGGGAAGCCTGGTGGGTTCAGTTCCCAGTCAAGTCAGGTAAGGTGCCCAGCCTACCCATCAAACTGGGATCCCATACACCCTGAAGCCTAGCTTCCTTCCCTGTACCTGCCTCTCCTGGCTTAGTATCCATTCCTCTCTCGCGCCAGCGTATACCAGGAACCCAGGTGTCCCCGGGAGTCCGGTGGTTTGGACGCTCCATCCATGGGGTGAAGGACCTTGGAGGGGACAGGCTGGCAGATGTGGTTGTAGGAGCTGAGGGCCAGGTGATTGTGCTGAGGTAAGATGGGTTTCCTGAATGGCCCTGACTGTCACAAGTCTCTTCCTTCAGGAACCCCTGGGGCCAGCCAGCCTTCTTGGTTTCCATGTCTTGTCTCAGGCTCAGTAGTTGCTACTCAGAGGCCCAGATGGGATTTGCACCCAAGTCTCTTTCATTGTGTGATGTTAAAATCTGCAGGCTTGGGTTCTTGGAACCCAGATTTCTTCCTTTTTTAAAGTGGCAGTGACAGTTCCTGCTTTGTTAGTGACCTGGTACAGGGAATTAATATCACATATTATACTTTTAAAAAATGTGTGTGTGTGTGTGTGTGTGTGTGTGTGTGTGTGTGTTTACTTTCGTGCACATTCTACACTACATGTGGGAAGCACAACTCTAGGGAGTCAGTTTTCTCCTTCTACCCTGTGGGCTCAGGGATCAAACTCAAGTTGTCAGGCTTGGAGGCAAGCTCCTTTATATCCTCTGAGCCATCTTGCTGGCCCCTTTTAGGTTTTGTGGCAGTTCTGGGGATAGAACCCAGTTCCTCGGGCAGTCTAAGGAGACTCTCTGTTACTGCACCCCACCCTCAGCCCTGTCACCTACTGTGTGGTTTGTTTTATTTGGGAGATTTTGTTTTGTCTTTTCAAGACAGAGTCATGATTCAGTGCAGGTTAGCCTTGAGCTCAGTATGGTACCCAGACTAGTCTTGAGGCCAAGGTCTTCGTGCCTCTATTTCCTGGCCTGGATTGTAGGGATGTACCACCATGCCCTGCACCTGCTGTGTCTTGAATTCAGGGTCAGACACTGGGCCCCGAGTGTGTGTGAGGATATGGATAATGAAAATTTAGATTGACTGTTAGACAAGGAGGTGAACAGGCTCCTGTGAGACAGCAGCAGTGGCGGCCCATTGCAGATCGGGGCCTCTCTGAGGGGCTGGGGTTGGAATGTGTCAGGCTGGCAGAGACCTCCATTAAGAGCTTTACAGAAAGCTCAGCATGTGCCAAGGCCATAAGAAAGGTGGAAGACTGACAGGAGAGAGAGGGAGTGTGACTGGAATGTGGTTGCCCCAGGGCAGTGTGGTAGGAAAAAGGACGATTAGACAGGCAATGTGTCATGGGTAATAAAAGGCTTGAAGTTTATTCTGAATGTTACATGGCATGATCTGGTCTACATGGTGATTTTCAGGTCAGCCAGGGATGACATAGTAAGAACTTGTCTCAAGAAAAAAAAAATCCCATGGCAACGTGCACATGTCTCTAAGCTCATTTCCCAATGCCACAAAAACCCCACCTAGAGCCTCCCCTCCTCTGTATCATGTGGCACAACTGGGTCTCTTGCTCTCTCTTAGGGCCATTATTCCAGACTGCGGTCTTCTGACCAGCACTGGAATTGTAGGTGTGTGCCCCCCCTCGTTTCCCTTGTTCTCTCTTAAAAAAAAAAAGCCTGTCTGTCTATATCATCTGTTTATTTGTTTAGTGTGTGCGCTCGTGGGTACAAATATAGAGAGTGTAGGGGTTGGGGATTTAGCTCAGTGGTAGAGCGCTTGCCTAGCAAGCGCAAGGCCCTGGGTTCCGTCCCCAGCTCTGAAAAAAAAGAAAAGAAAAGAAAAGAAAAAAACAAAACAAAACAAAACAAAAAAACAAATATAGAGAGTGTCAGAGGACTTGTAGGTTCTTGTACTGGTAATTTTCAAATTTTGGTTACTTTATAAACACAGATTATAATATAAAAATATGCTTTCATTTCAATCCCAGTGTGGGATGTGGGGCTGTGGCAGAGTGTCCACAGCAGCTGACTACGATTTGCCTCGTGCTCTGGCAGGGCCAAGGTTCTGGCCAGCTGCAGCTGGTTTCTGCAATTATCTGACAGTTGGAGTTCTGGGATCTTTTCTGAGGGTAGATAAATGCTAGGGCCCCAAGAGCTGGGGTGGGGGGTGGGTGTCGGTCGTTCAGTGGGTCATTGTTTGTTGATAGCTGTGGTCGAAGGAGAAAGGAAGGGGATGGAATTGGATTCCGGGTGCTTGCTCTCTCTCTCTCTCTCTCTCTCTCTCTCTCTCTCTCTCTCTCTCTCTTTCCTCCCTCCCCTCTGTCCTTCCTGCTCTCCTATCTAGTGACATGGGTTGAAAGTGTGGAAATAGGACGGAGAAGGGTGTAAGAGAGAGGAACCTACAAGTAGCAAAGACCAGATTTCTCAAGCTTGGTGGAAAGTGCCTTTCCCTGCAGAACCGCACCACAGGCATCGTTTTTTGAAAATGTATGTTTATTGGGCCATGTGAGGTGGCTCGTTCCTTTAATCCTAGCTCTTGAGAGGCAGAGGAAGGTGGGTCTTTGGGAGTTCCAGTTCAGTCTGGTCTACAGAGCAGGTTCCAGGCCTACTCCAGATACATAGTGAAGCCTTGTCCTAAAAACTAGAAATTATGTTTATTTATGTGTTGCATGTGTGTATGTGTGCATGTGTGTATATGTGCTCACACTCACACATGTGTATGTCATGGTACAGATGTGGAGTGTTCTCTCCTTCTACTATGTGGCTCCTGGCAACCAAAAGCAAGTCATTAGGCATGGCGTGTCACTTTTACCCTACTGAGCCATCTCACTGGCCCTGAGTTCTCTGTTTTTAGAGGTCACTTTTTTTTTTAATATAAAAAATAGGGGGTTGGGGATTTAGCTCAGTGGTAGAGTGCTTGCCTAGCAAGCGCAAGGCCCTGGGTTCGGTCCCCAGCTCCGAAAAAGAAAAGGAAAAAAAAATGGATCACAAAGCTGTAGTGAACTAGGGAAGCCCTAACTGTCACTGCTGCTGTGGAGAGACTTTATCCTGTATACAGCTTTCCACCTGCATGTACACCTGCAGGCCAGAAGAGGGCAGCAGATCCCATTACAGATGACTGTGAGTCACCATGTGGTTGCTGGGAACTGAACTCAGGCACTTTGGAAGAGCAGTCAGTGCTCTTAACCGCTGAGCCTTATCTCTAGCCAGAGAGATTTCTGCCTATGACGTGGAAGGAGAGTCTTCTGTCTTCTGCTGGACAGAGTTCCCAAATGTGTGTCACTAGCCCAGTGGGATGTGCCCAAGAGAGAGACTTAGTGATTTTCTGCTCCACAGCTCAAGGCCGGTGGTGGATATTGTCACTGAGCTGTCCTTCTCCCCAGACGAAATCCCAGTGCATGAGGTGGAGTGCTCCTACTCAGCCAGTCAGGAGCAGAAGGAAGGCGTCAAGCTCAAGGTGTGCTTCCAGATCCGCCCCCTTACGTCTCAGTTTCAAGGTCAGTTCCATTGTGCTCCCAGAACTGCCCGCCAGGCCAGCCTGGGGAGGTTCTCCCATCATTCATCGCTTGCTTTCCTCCCTGCCTAGGTCGCCTGCTTGCCAACCTCAGCTACACCCTGCAGCTGGACGGCCATCGGACAAGGAGCCGAGGTCTGTTCCCAGGAGGAAGCCGTGAGCTCGGCGGAAACACATCTGTCACCCCAGATAAGTCCTGCATGGACTTCCACTTCCACTTCCCAGTAAGGCAGCCCGTGCTGGAGTTCCGGGAAGGGTTGACTGCAGTGAGAAGCAGTGAGGGTGTGTGTAGGCTTAGCTCTGTCACCATAAAGCTGTGACAAGTGACACTGATTTCACTGTTCTGCCGTTTCCTCTGCTGTTCAGTGGTTGATGTAACACTCTGTAGGGATTTCCTCTCTAGTCTTATTATGTTTGTGTGCACTTTTGTTTGAGACAGGGTTTTGTGTGTAACCTGGTTGGGTTTATGTGACCCTGGCTGATTTGGTATTTGCTACACAGGCCAAGCTGCCCTTGCATTGGTGTCCTCTTCCTGCCTCAGCCTTCTGCGTGCTAGGGTTATAACTCTGTATTCCTGCACCTACACTGTTTGTTTGTTTGTTTGTTTGTTTGGGTTGTTGTTGTTTGAGGCAGAGCCTCTCTGTACAGCCCTGGCTGTTCTGGAACTCACTATGTAAGCCCGGATAGCCTCAGACTCATAGAGAGCCTCATACCTCTGCCTTCTGCCCAGCCTGGGCATTAGATGTGATGAGAATTATGTATTCAGCATTTCCTCCCCCTCCTGTATTAACACTTCCCTAGTTTTAGCATTGTGTCTTTACTTACCCGATTTTGGAAACACGAAAATTTATTACCAGAACTCATGCCAGGAAGTGCGATTTTTTGTTTGTTTGAGACAGGATCTTACTGGCAGAACACTCATAGAGATATGCCTGAGTACTGGGATTAAAGGCTTTTGAGTAAGAGTTTCTCTGTGTATCCCTAACTGTCCTGGAAATAACTCTGAAGACCAGGCTAGCTTCAAATTCAGAGATCTGTGTACCTCTGTCCGCTGGGATTAAAGGCGTGCACCACCACACCACCCAGATTCTGTCCCCCCTCCCCAGAAGGTTTATGTATTTTGAGTGTTCTATACACATATACACCTGCACACCAGAAGAGGGCAGCAGATCCCTTTATAGATGATTGCGAGCCACTTATGTGCACACTGGGAGTTGACTCCAGGACCTCTGGAAGAGCACAGCAGCCGGTGCTTTTAACGCCTGGCCTAATCTCTTTTTAAAAACGTATTATTTTGGACAGTTTCCCAAATGTCCCAATGGAGTTTGCTTGTTACTTGTCTCTTCCACGAGTTTTCTTCCTTGGGATGTGAAACACAGAAGTGGAGCATCGCCCCAGTAGTCGGTGCTCACAATGAACAGTTAGCTACTCACGGTCTCCTCCTAGCTACATTCTGGGTCCCTCTGCTCCTCACACTCTGCCCTTCTCATTCTAGAAACTTAAAACATAAATTTGCCAGAGCAAAAAATTTGACAGCAACATGGCTTGGGGGAACTTGAGCTTTGGGTCTAGGTATGTGGGTTCATAGTTCTGTTCCATTAATTGTCTGAAGAAAATTGGCTCAGGTTTGAGAGCTCTTTTCCTCATTGGGAATAGGGAGTGATTATGGCTCCCCCCCCCCCCCATTACTGTTGACAGGCTCCTTAGGCTAAGATCAAAGTGAAAGTTGTCTGTGCTGTTATGGCCAACTCTGCTGGCAAGGACTAATAGCTCTAATTGTTCTGGGATGTTCTTGCATGAAGTTTGATAATGGGTGCCTAGAACAGAAATATATATATAATATTTATTATATCTTATATGTGTATATGTATTGAATGTGTACATATATTATGTCTATGGGTGTTTCGCTTGCATGTATATCTTTGTACCACATGCAGGCCTGTTGTCCCAGGAAGCTAGAAGACATTGGATCCCCCAGTTCTGGAGTTACAGACAGTTGTGATCCACCATGTGGGTGCTGGGTATCAAACCTGGGTCCTCTGGAAGAACAGCCAGTGCTCTTAACAAATAAACCATCTTTCCAGCTCCCTAGAGCAATTTAAAAAAATTGTTTGAAAAACATCTTACTCTGTAGCCCAGTCTGGCCTGAAGCTCTTAGTGGCCCTCCTGTCCCAGTTTCCTAAGTTCTTGGGTTATATGCATGAGTCACCATGACTGGATCAATTTAATAATAGAGTCTTAGTTACTTTTCTATTGCTATGAAGAGACACCATGGCCAAGACTACTTAGAAGAGTTTGTTGGGGGCTTGCTTACAGCTTCAGAGAGTGAGTCCATGGTCATCATGGCAAGGAGTGTGGCAGTAGGCAGGCAAGCATGACACTGAAGTAGTTGACAGCCTACATCTGCTTTACAAGCAAGAGGCAGAGCCAAGTGGGAATTACATGGGCTTTTGAAACCTCGAAGCCCACCCCAGTGACACACCTCCTCCAACAAAGCCACACCTTTTAATCCTCCCCAAACAGTTCTACGAACTGGAGACTAAGTAGCCAAACATATGAACCTATGGGGGTCAACAAACAAATGGTTTAAGTGCTTCCACTACAAGCCTATGGAAAACTGTGGGGTTGATTAGTGATGTCTGGCATGTGCTGGGCGCACATTATAAACATCTGACACATAATGAATTTGTTTAATGAATTTAAGTATATGCAGTGGAAAGCGGTAAGGTCTTAACAGATAACTCCTAGAATCTTATGGCTGGTGAAGCACGGCGATAACGTGCACTCTCTTAGATGAGGCTTGCTCTCAGATTCATCATGACAATGTGTTCTTGCCCTCAGATCTGCATTCAAGACCTCATCTCCCCTATCAATGTCTCTCTGAATTTCTCTCTTTTGGAGGAAGAAGGATCACCAAGGGACCAAAAGGGGGTAAGGCTGATGGAGGGATGGACGTTTGAGGGGAAGACTGGAAAATCTGTTTAGCAGTAGTAAAGCTAATATGTGTTACTTAAGTGGGAAGGGAATTCATAGGAGTTTGTATTTAAACAGCTTTGGGAAGGAGGGGAGCCTGAGGGAGCTCTGAGGAAGAGATAAAGGCTGGCGTCTGGGAGGTCCCTTCAGTGAGCCTGTTCCAGGTCCCAGCTTATAGTCTAGCATTGTACCGCACACACACCCCAGGGAGAGAACTTCAGAGGGCCTAGCGCTGAGGCAGGGTCTGTTCCTTGTTGTTGCTAACACAGAGCACCTTAACCTCCTCTCTCTTGTGTACTCAATGCCAGATTGGGATGCTATAAAACTAATGGGGGAATGTCTATCCTAATTCCCAAAATCAGACACTCCCTATGCAGTGCCAGAAGCATGATGTTCTCTTGAAATTCTTGACGGTCAGCAGGTTGGATCTGCTGGATCTGGGGGAAGGAAGTGGCCTGGGAACCTGATTGTGGACTTCCTGGCAAAGCCTCAGTGGGTTCGATCCCCATCCATTGTGAGACTATTCCAGAGCTAGCGGATTCCTGTATGGTGACCATCAAGTCCATTTTGCGTTTGGCATCATATGATGGGTGCACCCGACTCCCCCACCTCAACCCCCAATCCTGGGATTTGGAGAAAGGGCATCGTGCTTACAGGAAGCGAGCACAGTGTACTGGCTGCTACGTGTGCACTTGAGCAAAGTTGACTGAGGCCCACTTTGTGCTCTGCCACTTCTGGGCACTCGTTCAGTTGTGGTTCACACATGTGACCGTGCTCTGGAGGAGCTCATAGCCTGCTGCCAGGGAAGCCATGGTCACAATCCTCTCCAATGGTGCTTCTGTTAAACTGGGGACCGGGCTACAGTAATGTATGCCTGAGATCTGAGGGGGTAAAGCAAGTCTGTCCACAGAGGTGACCCAGAGAAGGACAGGTAAGTTTTCAGAAAGACGATAATGTGGGGTAGGCAAAAAGACATTGGGGACTCTGGGGTGATGAGTTCAGAAGGACTTAGGTTCCAGCTATTAGATATTGCAGAAACATTAAAGAACTTTCATGTGGGAAAAGGAAATGTTATATTTTCATAAGCTTAAATTTTTTCACATTTATTATTTTTATTTTAAATGTGTGAGTGTTTTGCCTGCATGTTTGTGTTTGTACTAGACCAATGGAGGTCAGAAGCAGGCATCAGATTTCCTGAACCTGGAGTTTTGAGTTACCATGTATGTGGGTGCTGGAGATTGAATTCAGGTTGTCCATCTCTTCAGCTCCTCATGGGTGTGTTTAGTGTTGGTGGCAAAGGCCCAACTAAAACCCGACGTAAGCAGGAAAGGCACAGGCCTAGCTTCATATCTTCTGTAGCCAGATACCTGGACAAAGGCATCAAGAATCCTTCTTTCTCCCTCTCTTTCCTTCTGTCCCTGCTCCCTCCTTTATATACCCCAGACTGCTGAGGAACTTTCTAGGAAGCTCAGGTCGTCTTTGAACTCCTGGTTTACCTGCTTCCACCCCTGATTCCTGATTACAGGCATGGGCCCGTTGTCAGGGAGCCTGCTCCGTAGTTCACAGAGCTTATCGTCCTTGCATCCATACCCTTGTCAGAGCTCTGACAACCAGGTAGAGGAGCGACATCTTCCCTTTGTTATGACCTGGTCATATCCATACTGCTAGCCCAATGCCAGGGACCAGGCCTTGGTTGTATGCATACCCCAAGGCCCAGAGGGGTGGGACCAGATGTTTAGGAGATGGGGAGAAGACATGGCTACCTTTACATAGACATTGAAGCAGCTAGTTCCTGCGCCGATGAGGGCTGCATGACAACAACAGGAAGCTGGAGGGAGGAAGGACTGGGCAAGAGTCAGGCTTGAAGCAAGGCACTCTGTGGGAGCGGGGAGAGGGGGATGCATTAAGGAGAGTCTCTAGAGGCAGGATTGTGGGGAACTTGAGATGTGCAGAGAGGCAAAAGGCAATGGCCACTTGTCATTTGCATCGGGGAGGGTGATGGCACTCCACTGCAGGGAGCACTGGAGGGAGCACAACTGTATCAGGAAAGGGGGCTAGAGAGTTCAGCCTTAGAATGCGTGGAAACTGGGCCTCTGAATCACCCAAGAGGCAACTAGATGTGTGCTAGGCAGGGCCAGAGACCTGCTAGGCCTGTTCAACGGCAAACAATAGAAACAGCTTGCAAAAAACTGGCTTGAGTGGTGGTTGACATTGACGTTGTAGTCGTTGTCATTGTCAAGGTTGTCTGGGATGCTTAATAATCCTGCCTGTGACCAGATTTCTGAGATTACTGGTAAGAGCCATCACACCCAGCTAAGAGTGGCATACATCAAAAAAAAAAAATGCTTGCATTACATATTGTGTGGAGTGTGTGTGTGTGTGTGTGTGTGTGTGTGTGTGTGTGTGATACTGTTATGATCATGGGAGATGGACCTTGGTTCCTTCAGAAGAATAGCTGAGGGAGTCAAGGCCCTGGACAGCATGTGGCTCATGGGTGCATGGGTAGTGAACATTCGTGTGACTGCTGAGGTGGGTGGGAGCCGTCAGCAGAGAGCACTAAGGCTTTCTCTATTTAAAGAAGAGTCTGGAGGCTGGAGTCTTCTAGAAGATCCAGCATTGATAACCTGTGAAGACCTCCCAAGGTTCTACTGCCCGTAGAATGTAATCTCAGTGCCCCCGCATTACCCACAAGCATAGTGGAACCTGAACTGAGTTTTGCCTTCTGGATCCTTCTGATGGACTGTGCTGGAGCTAGACCTGTTCCCTGGGGGGTGCAGTCTGTCATGCCTCAAGGCCTATGTATCCTCTGAACTTCCTTCTCCATTTCCTTCGCCTGGCTTCCTCTTACTTTCTTAGTGCCCTATTCAGCATTCTGTGATGGTAACAAATACGCCAATAGTCAAGTTATAAAGAAGAAAGGTTCATCTGGACTTACCTCAGTGGTTATAGTCTACGATCATCAGTTTTGTCGCTTTGGACCTTTGACGGGTGCATATTATGGTGGGGAGTGCATTGTAACACTACTGACCCTCATCTCTGTGGCTGGGAAGTGTAGAGACAGGAGGGAAGAGTTGGGGTGCCAATGTCAACTTCAAGGAAACACCTCCAACAGCATAACATTCTCCAACTATGAGCTAACTCTTAGAGGCTCTGCCACCTTCCAATTACCACATAGTCTGGGACCAGGCCCTTAACACATGGAGAGGTGGGTATTCTAGATCCAAATACAGCAATTAGTGGGGATGCCATTGCTTCAGGACTTCCTTCTCTGGGTTAGGAGTCCTTTTTCCATGCCTTGAAGCGTTCCTGTACTGTCTCATCACAGCCCCTCACCCACTGTGGACATTGCCTGTTGTCTCTTCTTGTGTCTGTTTTACATGCTGACATGTTACCAAATGGAAGTGAGTGTAGGGTGGGGGCTGGTCTGGAGGACAAGCACAGAAAGTGCTGGGAAAAGAAATGATGTTGAATTCTAGGATCTGGAGAGCAGCCTAGGAGGATGGAGGATTGGCAGAGGCAAACCACAGAGAAAGGGCTTTGGGTAGGCAGGGGAGGCCAGATGTTGAACAGCCAAGAGCTCCTGTCATCCCAGATACCCCTCTGTGAGATGGAGAGGTACGTCATCCTTCCACTGTGTAGCTGTCACTGGAGAAGGACCATGTACCAGGCTGTGTATGGGTAAGGGTGGGAAGACCACAGTCATTCTAGCTGAGCCCAGAGTCTCTCTTGTGTCAGCACAAGACCTTCTCACTCAGCTGAGCACCTTGTCTTCACTCCTGCGTCCTCAACAGGGCAGGGACATGCAGCCCATCCTGAGACCTTCGATCCATGCAGTCACTAAGGAGGTAAGAGGGAAGAGAGGCAGACAGGTGGGCCTGGGGAGCCTGTCTAGCTCTGCTATGTCTGGGGCCTGAGCTTCCTTCCTGGTGACCTTTCAGATCCCCTTTGAGAAGAACTGTGGTGAGGATAAGAAGTGTGAGGCAGACCTGGCCCTGTCACCTCCTGCCAGGTCTGTAAGCCTTTGTCCTTTGACACTTTCTTCAGTTTAATTCCTTCTTCCAGAGGGAGCTGCTAAGTATACTGAGAGAGTGTCAAAAGGCTTCACCCATGGGCTGTGTCCACCAGGAGGGGCACTTCCTTCTCCAAAAAAGGCGCTCATTAGCAAAGCTTGCGTTGGGGCGGATAGTGTTAGGACACTGAGCTGAGCATCGGAGCTGTTTATGTTGGCCGGCTCCCTCATCTCCGAAGTCCTCACCTTTACCCTGTTTCCTCAGTCATGGCCCTATGATTCTGACCACTCTCAATCCTCAGATCCGGAGTCCTGCGTCTGATGTCCTCTGCCAGCCTTGCTGTGGAGTGGACACTGAGGAACTTGGGAGAAGACGCTTACTGGGTGCGACTGGACCTGGACTTCCCCCGGGGCCTCTCCTTCCGAAAAGTGGAGATGCTTCAGGTGAGCCTCAGGGTACCACCTGCCTGGGTAGTTTCCTGCACTGGCTGGTGTTCCCACAGTGCACTTGGTTTCCTGTACTGACTGGCATTCCCAGTGCACTTTGGGTAACCTGGATTGCCTGAGTGGGTGGGATGGCATCTAATGTGTCGGGCTCTGACAGTCACCTCTGCATTCTAGCCTGGTGGTGCTCATCAAATGCTGATCTGGAGCTGGCAGAGGGAGAGAGGGAGAGAAAGAGAGAGGGAGAGAAGCTGGCTGGGGAAATGGCACAGTCAGTGGGTAAACAATTTATGTTGCACACATGAAGACCTGAGTTTGGAGACAGGGTCTGATTATGTAGCCCTGGCTGCCCTGGAACTCATAAGAGATCCACCTGCCTCTGCCTCCGGGTGCTGTGGTTAAAGTTGGCTAAAGGCTTACGCCACCACCACCCAGCTGTTTTTAATTTTTGAAGTCTTTATATTTTGTTTGTTTATTTCAAGTGCATATGCATGTGTGCGTATATATGAAGGTGCACACATGTGTCGGAACACACATGTTATAGCACATGTGGGAAGGTCAGAGGACAACCTGGAAGAAGTGTTTCCTTCTATCATATGGTTTCCAGGGATTAAACTCAGGTTGAGACTTTTAGCTTGTGTGTGTGTGTGTGTGGGGGTGTCTGGTGAATGCCTGTAAGTTTAGCATTCTAACAGTTCCTAGGTGTGCAGCTCACTGGCCCTGGGTTGAGTGTGTAGTCATATGACTTTCTCTTTCCAGAACTTTTATGTCCTAAGCAGTAGGTACCCTTCCCTATTCTTTGTCTCTTGCTAACTTGTCATCACTGCTCTGCAACTTTGCAGACTAGACTACACATAGCAATGGGCTCACAACATGCGTCCTGCAGAGCTGCTTTTTTTTTTTTTACTTTGCATGATTAATTTGTTTTGTTTGCATTTTTTAAAATACTGTATCTCAATGTTGCCCAGATTGAACTCAAACTTCTAGGTTGAGACAATTCACCTGCTTTGGCCTCTTCAGTAACAGACTAGGGACAGGCACGGCTGGGTTCAGCCATGCCTTCCTCTTTGCCCTCTCTGGCCTTGACTTTCTGAGCATATGTCATGGCAGAGCAGAGTTCTGGGAGCTACAAGTCCTGAGAGTTAGTGACCTCTGGGGACCCTAGACCTTGTCCCCCAACAAGCTTCCTTACTCTCAGCCACACAGCCAAATACCTGTGAGCTGCGAGGAGCTCACCGAGGAGTCGAGTCTCCTGACTAAGACCCTGAAATGCAATGTGAGCTCTCCCATCTTCAAAGCAGGCAAACAGGTGAGTGTTGGGCAGCTCCCTCACAAGGGCCTGAGCAGGCAAACAGGGAGAAGACCCAGGTTCTGGGGAGGGAGCAGGTGGTTGTCCAAGGAGGACAGTCTACAGAGTTACTTTGCATATCTGAGTCTGGAATGGGGATGAGGCAGACCCGAGACTGGGTTATGCATTTTATGACCTCAAACACCTAACTCAGCGAAGACGCAGAGCTTCAATTTAATCTATGACACACCTACCCGGTGCCAGAGACATAGGAGGCACGTACGCCATGGTCACTGTGGGGCTGGTGACCCAGCTTAGACCATGAGGTACTCATGCTGCTCCCGAGACACCTCCATCTTCTCTCACCTCTGCTTCCCTGCCAGATGACCCTCCAGGTGATGTTTAACACGCTACTCAACAGTTCCTGGGGAGATTTTGTCGAGCTGAACGGCACTGTGCACTGGTGAGCAGGCCCATCCACACGCCTGTGCTGGGGTTTCACTACCAGGCAACCTGCTGAGGATTTTCTAACCGTCTTCCCACCTCGCCCCATGCAGTGAGAACGAGAACTCAAGCCTCGGGAAGGACAACTCAGCCACCACCCGCATTCCTGTCCTGTACCCTGTCAACATCCTTACTGAGGAGTAAGTGCCACGGAGCTCAGTCACGCACCCCTTCTGCCTATGCCTTCCCATCTGGGTGTCCTTGCCACCCAGGCTCTCTCGCCCCTCCATGCCTCTTCCTGGACATCTCAGGGTTGATCAGAACTCATACCAGTATTAAAACAGGCTTCAGAGTTCCAAAGAAGGAGACCCTTTACGAGCTCGGTCTGAATCAGTCGGGTCAGTGTTCACCAGTGAAGTGTGCTGTTGGCTGCTTGGTGGCAGACTCTTTCTGAAGCTTCCTTTATTGCTGTAATAAGCTTCACCACTTTGCATGGTGCTAATGATGAACACAGGTTCAGAGAAAATTGCCTTTTACCTAGGGCCATGCATCTAGGAGGTAACTTAAGTTTGTCTCATTCCAAAGCACTTGGCCATGTCCATTTACGTTGAATTCCCTTACTTCCTGGGATCATAGTGCTGGCAGAAAGGGAAGGAACATTTCCAGAGTGACTTTTGACCTCCAGCACCTTATCATCTAGTCAGAGCAGACTCACAGAGATGGAGTCCGCAGTGTCAGCATGCAGTGGGTAGCTGCGGGACTCCAAGGGTCTCTAGTTGGGAGTTCTGGTTACCATACAGAGCACAGTGGCTGTTTGAAGTTGGCTCTATGTGGTGAGGACAGAGCCTATGTCTGAGCTCAAGTCTTCGGGGCTTCTGAACATTAAGTGTCAAAAGCAGGATGGTGTTGATGTGAAATATCAGGGCGGGTGTCGGTGAGATGGAAGGCTTGTGGAGAAAGTTGACCTTGGACTTCCGTCCAGAGGATCTGTGATGAGGTCAAGAAGGGGACAGTGAGCAGAACATAAAGAAAGGCGAGGAGAGTGGGCAAGCGGGCGGGCGGGCAGCCCCCAACACTGGCAGTGTGTGCGAGAACAGTGGGAAGAGCTGGTGTGGCCGGGCGAGCTGCAGCACCCGGGAATAGTGGAAGTCGGAATGGGAAGGACACACACGTGGAAGATGGTCATCTAGACAGTGAGCTGAGTTGACACACTAATGAAGGTGGCATGTAGTAGTGAGGACACAGCTTCCAAGGTCGGACCCTAATTCCAGAGCTTCAGATCTGTCTTTCTACTGCCCTTAGCTCCAAAGGTCTGAATGACAAGGTGCCTCTGAAGGCCCCAGCCCAGTGCTGGAGGCCCAGAGGCTTCTTGGGGTCTGGGCTGCATCCCTTCAACACTCTATCTTTTCATGTCTCTCTCCACAGCCAGGAGAACTCCACACTCTATATCAGTTTCACCCCTAAAGGTCCCAAGACTCAACAAGTCCAGCATATCTACAAGGTATGAGCTTCCGTAGGAAGGGTCCTCAAAGCCACACAAAGCCAATTTACTTTTTGTTATTTTAAATTTTATTTATTTTTTATTTGTCTGGGTGTTTTGACTATATATATGCCTGTACACCACTTGCATGTCTGGTGCCTTCAGAGGCCAGAAGAAGATGTTGGGTCCTCTGGAACTGGAGCTATAAATGGATGTGAACTGCCATGTGGGTGCTTGGAACTGAATCTGAGTCCTTCAGAAGAGCAGCCGGTGCTCTTAACCTACTTACAAGGAGGCACTAGGACAGGGCCAGATATGGTTCGTCATGGTGCAGCGCCGCGATAATAACAGGCCCTAGAACTCACCCAGGCAGTGCCTCAGAACACACAGGGTGGCTGGTAGTCAGGGCAGCGCCATTCAAACTCTGCGGTCTCTGCCCTTTCTTTCCCAGGTGAGGATTCAGCCTTCTGCCTATGACCACAACATGCCCGCACTGGAGGCCTTGGTTGAGGTGCCGCAGCCTCACAGCGAGGGCCCCATCGCACACACATGGACTGTGCATACGGTCAGTACCACTCAGAAGAGGGCAAAGTGGGCCGGTCCGAGGTGGGAGACAACCGCACTGAACTGCTACGTGTAGGAAGGCAGTGCAATGTCTGGATTAGACAAGGGTTACCTGGGGGAGGAGGATGGGGATGCCTGAGTTCTGTGGGGTAGGAAGTGGCCTCAGACCTACTGGAGACCCCACTTCCAATTCCTAGGATCCCCTTGTCACTTGCCACCGTGAGGACCTGAAGAAGCCAACCAGGGAAGCTGAGGTATGGGGATGTGAGCTGGGCAGTCAGCTGGGAACGGCGGGCCTGGCTGACCGCTGACCAGGTGTTCTTGACCACAGCAGCCCTGTCTGCCTGGAGTCCAGTTCCGCTGCCCAATTGTCTTCAGGCAAGAGACCTTCATCCGAGTGGCCGGGACTGTGGAACTCTCAGAGAAAATCAAGGTAGCACCTTCTCGCAGTTGTGAGTGAGGATCCATTTCCTTAGGAGTGGTGGGGATGGGCTTCCCACACGGGCACCCTTCATTTGTCTTTTCTTGAGTAAACACCCAGGTTTGCACAGCTGCAAGCCAACAGCAGCAAAACCATCTGGATTTGTTTGAAGTTTTAGGGTTCTTTTTGTGGAGAAGGCTTATTTATTTTTGGTTTTTTTTCCTCTTTTGGTTTTGGAAAACAATATTTCTTTTTTTTTTTTTTTTTGGTTCTTTTTTTTTTTTTTTTTTTCGGAGCTGGGGACCGAACCCAGGGCCTTGCACTTCCTAGGCAAGCGCTCTACCACTGAGCTAAATCCCCAACCCCCGGAAAACAATATTTCTATGCTACCCTGGAAGTCTCTAAATAGACCCTGCTGGCCTAGAACTCACAGAGATAGACCTGGCTCCGCCTCCTGAGGGCTGGGATTAATGGCTGGGTAAACTACCGTACTTAGCTTTGCATTTGAGTTAGGGTCTCACTGTGTAGCCAGTCTAGCCTGCAACTCGTGGCCTTTCAACCTTGGCCTCCCAAGAACTGGGATTAGAGCTGTGTACCACCACACCTGCGTACCAAGGACAGTCACACTTTCATCTATGAAACTCCCCTTCTGACACTGAGGACTGACTGACATATTAGACCATCACAGTAGAGAAATAAGATGCGGCAGAGAACGGGGTCGCCTCACCAGGATTTGTCCCCCTCCTTCCCTGTGCAAATGGGCCCAAGTCCAGGGCCTCAGTCCTGTCCTGACTGACACTCTGCTCCCTCCTCAGGCCTCCTCCACACTCAGCCTCTGCAGCTCGCTCTCAGTCTCCTTCAACAGCAGCAAGCATTTCCATTTGTATGGTAGCAAGGCCTCCAAGGCCCAGGTATGTGCACCTCAGAAGCCAAGACCAGGCAGCAGAGAGCTTGGGGGGGATCCCGGGTACAGCTCATATAGAGGGGCCACACAGAAGGAAAGCTTGGCCCAGTCAGACCTTAATCTAATTCAAATCCCTGTGAAGCAGGAGGTCCCACCTCACTGAGAAGCAAGCCACTCCAGTCTTGTCTGAGCTGCCACAGATCCAGGTTTAGAGATCAGTGCAGTGGCACCCTCAACAGAGGGCCACCAACATCAGTGAGCAGAGAGCAGTAAGCACAGAGGCCCAGGGTTTAGGCAATTCAGTGTGGCCGGAGATGGATCTAAACACAGAGAGTGGGGGCTTCAGGGCTTTGAATGCCCAGCTGAGGCCACTGGCAAGCTGTGTAAGTCTCAGGGCAGGCTGGGGTATACGTGGCCAAGTACTTGCTGAGTACAGAGGGTGACACATTTTTGGGAGAGAGTCTGTGGCCAGAGCCCGGTCCTGTGGTGCAACCCACACATGCAAAGTGAGACTGGGATGGAGCAGGCGCACAGGGTGTTGAGGGTGGGCTGGCTTTCCCGCCCTCAGCTAGCTCTTCTCCCCCAGGTCCTCATGAAGGTTGACATGATCTATGAGAAGGAGATGCTTCACCTGTACGTGCTCAGCGGCATTGGGGGGCTATTGCTACTGTCCCTGATTTTCCTAGCGCTCTACAAGGTAGGAGCTTCCACAGGATTAGGCTGGGGGCAAAGAGGAAACCTCGGCATGGACCAGGAGAAGCATACTGGGCTGGGAGAGCCAAAACAGGCCTCAGCTCACCCCATCCTTCCACAGATGGGTCTGTGAGATCCCAAGTATGAGTGAGAGAGACTTCACCATCCCTCAGGTCAACACTGGCCCAGCCAGGACTGAGGGAGGAAAGAGAAAGGGAGTACCCCATATACTGAGGACCTTCTGGTGGCACATACTGCACTAGGCCCTGGGAAATAGAGACGTAATATAAACATGGTCCTCACTCACACGAGGTTCACAGTCAAAATTCGGGACATGGATGGGAGTGAGCTTAATGAGGGCTTGACTGGGGTCTGTGTACTCTGGAACCTGTAATCGAGATGCTGGCACGGGCTGGTGGGCCACCAAGAAGAGGTGTCATTCGAACTGAAATTTAGACAGAAAAAAGTCAGAGATGAAGGGGGCGGAGGACCGATGCTCCCATGACAAAGGCTCCAGGGTTTCAGAGACGAAGCCAGGCTCGGGGGTGCACACCTGCTGTCCCAGCGCCTGGGGTCAGAGTAGAATCTCTGCAAGTTCAGGGTCAGCACGAGGCGCCTCAGAAGGTGAGGGTGAGGGGCGCTGGCTGTTCTTCAGCTTTCAGCACCCACATGGCAGCTCACAACTGTAAGCTCCAAGAGCTCCACAACTCTCCGCAGACATTCATGCCTGCAAAATACCCGTGTGCATAAAAATAAAAATAAATGACTTTTCAAAAGATAAGGGAGAGAGACAGAGATGGAATAAGCTACCCAGCCGGCTGGGACTTGTGTCTTCTACTTCATGCCTTGTCCTGGTGTCTCGGTCCCCATGGCTGCCATGAGCCCTGCCTCTTCCTTCTGAACTGGGGTAATTTCCTGCAGTCCCACTGCTCTGCCATTTATTAACAATGCCCCTATTAAGGACTGTGTAAAATCTACACATTTGCATCTATGTAAACTTTGTGACAAAAACAGCTGTTGTTACAAAGGTGTCTCCACACTTGTCCAAGAATTCTTTAGACTCAGTTCTCAGAGATGGGAACCCCGGGGCACATGCACGCACACACAGCACATATTAAGCCCTACATTATTGACCATTTAAAAAAGATATATTTATTTACTTTATATATGTGAGTGCACTGTCGCTGTCTTCAGACACACCAGAAGAGGACATCGGATCCCATTACTGACGGTTGTGAGCCACCGTGTGGTTGCTGGGATTTGAACTCAGGACCTCTGGAAGAGCAGTCAGTGCTCTTAACTACTGAGGATCTCTCCAGTCCTTGGTTCTTCCCATTAGAAGATATTGACAAATTACCCACCTGAGAGCTAAGAATGTGGTAAAGCAATTTGGCACACATGCAGCAAGACCTGGTATCCGTTCTTAGTGCTGAAAAGAAATATCTACTTAAAAGATTTATACATGACTTTTTTTTTTTTAAAGATTTATTTATTTATTATATATAAGTACACTGTAGCTGTCTTCAGACACACCAGAAGAGGGCATCGGATCTCTTCACAGATGGTTGTGAGCCACCATGTGGTTGCTGGGAATTGAACTCATGACCTCTGGAAGAGCAGTCGGGTGCTCTTAACCGCTGAGCCATCTCTCCAGCCCCTATACATGACTTTTAAAAGTATACACACACACACACACACACACACACACACACACACACACACACACACACACACACACACAGTGTATGTATGTACACCCAGTATATGAAGGAGCCCAGGGAGCATGATCAGAAGAGAGAGTCAGACCTCCTGGAATTATAGGAGGTGCTAGGATCTGAGCTCAGCTCCTCTGTGGAAGCAGCAAACATGGCTGCGCCATCTCTCCAGACTTTGTGCTTTGTTTACTGTTTTGTTTTTTGAGACAGGCTTGGGGTTGCTTTGACCTGATAGTTGCCAAACATGATCTCAAACCCTTGACCCCCCTGCCTCCACCTCCCTGGTGCTTGGAGCATGGGCCTGCACCACCGCAGCTGGCTTTGTGCAGTGTAAAGAGTCAGCTCGTATGCTAGGCAAGCACGCTACCAACTGAGGACAGCACCGGCCTACGGACACTTTTATTGTTGTTTTGTGTTCTGGAGACACAGTTTCTCTGTGTCTCGCCAGCTGTCCTACAACTCACTCTGTAGACCAGGCTGCTTTCCCCTCGAATTCAGAGATCCCCCTGCCTCTCACTCCCAAGTGCTGGGATTCCACGTGTGTGCCACCAGCACCCGGCTCTATGTGACTTTTTTTTGGGAGACAGCATCAGCCGTAGGCCAAATGACTAAAGCTCAAGACCCTCTTGACTCTCCTGAATGCTGCGACTCTGAGCCTAGGTCACCACACCTGGCAGAAACACAGCGTTCAGATGAGTATAAATCAAGCTTAAAGCTTTCTAAAGTATTCTCAAGATTTAAAAAAAAAACATTTTTCTTTACTTCTTTTTGTGGGGGAGGGGATAGGGTCTCACCGTGTAGTCCTGGCTGCCTAGAACTCCTGGTGTAGATCAGGCTGGCCCTAAACTCATAGAAATCTTCCTGCCTCTGACTCCAGAGTGCTAACTTTAAAGACCTGTCCCACCATGCCCAGCCTTATTTTATTTTTTGTAGACTGGAAAAGCCACTTGACTCAGTGGCTAAGAGCACTTGCTGTTCTCATAAAGGATGAAAGTTCGATTCCCAGCACCCACATGGAGGCTACCACCTCCTTTCACACCCGGCATACGTTTGGTGCACAGATTCGTGTGCACACAAAACACTCATATGCACAAAATAATAAAAATAAATCTAAATTTTAGAAATCCTGTGATTGGTGGGGAATGGGGGAGTGCCATAGTGCACAGGTGAGGTCAGAGGACACTTTGAGGAGTCTGCCCTCCTTCCACTGTGGCTCTGGGACCTAAATTCAAGCAGTCAGGCTTGTGTGGCAAATGTTTGACCCACTGAGCCTTTTTCTGGCTGCTGCCTCTGTTGTCATTGTTTTGTTTGTTTTGTTTTTCGAGACAGGGTTTCTCTGTGTAAAAGAGCCTTGGCTGTCCTGGACTCACTTCATAGACCAGGATAGCTTTGAATTCACAGAGATCCACCTGCCTAAGCCTCCCTAGTGCTGGGATTAAATGTGGGCACCATCACACCCGGCCTCGCCACTTCTTAAAAAGAAATATTTCTGAGAATCAAACATACAGCTATTCTGCTGTCGTTGGAGCAGATGCCCCCTGCCTAGGGGGCACCCTGGCCGTCTGCATAGGACGTCTTGACATCTTGCACGGGCAGCTGGTCTTAGGACCTCTGCCCACTCCGTGCGTGCTTCTGACAGGTTGGTTTCTTCAAACGGAAGCTGAAGGAGAAGATGGAGGCGGATGGAGGTGTTCCAAATGGAAGCCCTGGCGAAGACGCTGACCCTCTGGCAGTACCTGGGGAAGAGACCAAAGATATGGGCTGTCTAGAGCCCCTCCGTGAGAGTGACAAGGACTAAGCTCTGATACACGGCTGGCCCAGGGACAGACTTGGGAGCCCTGGCAGTGACCAGCTTCAGCTCCATGTCACTAGCCGATCCTTGGCTTGTCATGGCTGCTCCTAGTTTTCAGCTTCCCTGTCCTGAGCATAGAGCTTGTTCTTACGTTATCTACAGGTAAGGCTGAGGGCAGCCAAGAGGGCCATCGGTGAAGCCTGTCTTCTGCTAGCCTACCTTGTTGTCCCTCTGAGAGAATCTTCAAAATAGACTTGGAGAAACTGTTATCTCAGGACCCGGTAATACTCCAACCCTCCCAACTGCCCTTGGGCTGTCCCGACCTCCTGGATGTGCCCCACGCTCTCTCCTGCCGGGACTCTGCTGCCATCTGTGTCCCGTGGGACACACGTCTGCATGGCTGCTACAGATGCCTTCTTGAGTGAGTCAGAGACGACATTCTTTGAAGAGCCTTAGAAGGCCTTATGAAGTCAGGCCCCAGTGGCCCCCAGCCTCTGCTGAGGATGACTCACCTCTCTCTCCCAGGCTGCAGTTATCACAGCCTTTCCCGGAGTTTGTCTCCTTTCTATAGGCTGCATTTGAGCTCATGCCCTCCTCCCCCAGGGATGCTTCTGCCCCCTCCTGTTCTGGCTAAGGAGGGCTCCACACTGCACCTCACACCAGCCTGTTCTCGCCTCAGTCTGCCAGGTTATATTTATTCTCTCTTTGATGATTTAATTTCTACCTCTCCTTGAGCTCCTTGAGGTTAGGGCATGCGTTTTCTGTTGCTACAATAAAGCACCCCAAAGAAAACAACATACGTGGAAAGGTGTGTGTGAGCACTTTATTGTGGTGTGTGTACGCACTTCCTCCAGCTGTGGCCTTGTGTGCTGGGCACCAGCCATGGTACGAGTCTTGGAGCCCAGCTGTAGACCCACATCCTCCATCTCCTCTCTCAGGGTGTCCAGGTGCCGTTGCACACCAGGCTGGAAGAACGAAGCGAAGTCAGGAGTGGGTGGGGTCTGTAGGGCTGCCAGAAGGCCTTCTCAGAGGGTTTTAGGGTTACAGCTCTTTCAGATGATGCTCAAGGAAACAGCTCTCTCAAACAACCTTCAGTGAAACAGCTGGTGCACATACACTTTACTCAGGGTGATCAAGGGCTGTATGTGAACCTTGGAGAGTGGGAAGAAGTTTTCAGTGAATGTGAAACCCATAGGTGGAGCTTAATGTACTGTGAATGCCTCATTTACATGGAAAGGCGTTCCAGGGATCCCAGGTACTTGCTGGATTGATTCTTGTCAGGAAAAAGGCAGTTGAACTGTAAGTTTGCCAAAGACTACATGACCTTCCTCTGGTAGAAGATTGGGGGGTCGAGCTCCTCAGATCTGGCAGAGAAGGGGAAGCCCTGCTGGTAAAGACCTCCATTTTGCACCAGACTCAAAGGCGCTATCTGGACATGGTAGTCTTTGACCTTAAGTTACAGGGTTTCCCAACAGCTTATTTTGGCTTACACGTTCAGAGGGGCTGTAAGTCATCGTGCCAGGAACATGAGTGTTGTCCCACTGCATGGACAGTCTGGAAGCAGAGAGCAAACAGAATAGGGAGGATTTAATCTCAAAAGCCACCGCTGACACACTCCCCTCAACGAGGCTCCACCTCCTGAAGATCCCATATCCTTCCAAAACAACACCACTGGCTAGAGACCATGTGTTCAAATACATGAACCTATGGATGGCAGATCTCACACTCCCCTCCACCTTTGCCTTCATGAATCTCAGGCAGCTAACCTTGACCTGAAGCTAACATTGTGGGTTAATTCCAAATAGAAGCATAGAGAAAGAGTCTAAATGGAAGAAGATGCTAAGAACATCCTGGCAGTTCTTTGGGAAATAGGAATAAGCAGCCTGGAGAAATGACTCAGCAGTGAAGAACATACACTGTTCTGCAGAGGACCTGAGCTCAGATCCCCGCACACATGTTGGGCAAGTCACAACTTGCTTCTAGCTTGGCTCCAAGGGGATATGATATCTTTGGCTTTTTTTTTTATAACCCTGTCCTGGAACTCGATCTGTAGACCAGGCTGGCCTTGAACTCACAGATGTTGCTGTTTTCTGTATCACAGAATGTGCTGGATAGTTCTGCCTCAGCTTGACACAGGCTAAAGTCGTCTGGTAGGTGGCAACCCCTGAGAAAGTGCATCAATAAGATCAGACAGCTGGCAAGCCTGTAGGGCACTTTTTAAATTAGTGACTAATGAGGGAGGGACCAGACCACTGTGGGTGGGGCCATCCCTGGGCTGGTGGTCCAGGGTTCTATAAGAAAGCAGTTGAGTAAGCCATTAGGAGAAAGCCAGTAAGCAGCACCCTCTGTGGCCTCTGCATCAGCTCCTGCTCCCAGGTTCCTGCCCTGTTTGAGTTCCTGTCCTGACTTTCAGTGATGAACAGTGATATGGAAGTATAAGCCAAATAAATCCTTTCTTCCCCAAGTCGCTTTGGTCATGGTGTGTGGGATGATGTCACAGGTGAGGAAGGCACAAGATAGAATGAGGCCTGCCATTGGACGAGAAGGAAGGATGGGTGGGAGAAAGGTTTGAAGGAAGAGGAGGAGACAGGAATGGAAGAGAGGAGTCAGCTGAGAAGCCGCTGGGAGAGAACATGGAGGCTGACGTTAAGATCCCACGCTGTACCTTTACAGGTTGCTATGAATGTTCTTAAGGGATGGATGTGAACAGGGCTTTGTATGTTTAGGTGGGCAATTATATCTTATCAATTGGGTCAAAGGTTACTGTGTTGTGGGTTCTTTCATGTAGTGATTTAAGTGTAAGAAAGTGTGGTGGCTAGAGACACTGGCTCATGAAATTGGGATGTGTGCTTCTGTGTTCAGTGGTCTGGTCCCTCCCTCATTAGTCACTAATTTAAAAAGTGCCCTACAGGCTTGCCAGCTGTCTGATCTTATTGATGCACTTTCTCAGGGGTTGCCACCTACCAGACGACTTTAGCCTGTGTCAAGCTGAGGCAGAACTATCCAGCACATTCTGTGATACAGAAAACAGCAACATTATTTTCAGGATGAAAGGGCTGCACCTGTCCAGTACCTCTCTTCCAATACATCCTGTCCCAGGCACCTCTGGGCTAAGGCACATACTGTTCTCCTACCACTGTGTACTCTTTCACTTGTTTGCTGGTAGCTGGACAATTGTATGTGCGTGAGAGAGATGTGTGGATGTCCAAGGATGACTTCTGAGTTCTGGGATTTGAACTCAGGTCATCAGGCTTGGTGGCAAGCACCTTGACCCACTGAACTTTCTCACCGGCCTGCTCCATCGATGTTTGTGAGACACGGTCTAACCATGTTTGCCAAGCTGGCCTCCAAATCCCGAGTTCAAATACTTCTCAGGCTTCTGTGTCTTGGTCAGCTGGAGCGGCAGGTGTGTGCTACCACACCTGGCTTCCAGCTGTCTATTACCTTAAGACCCTTAGCACATTTCTTTCTTTTTTGGAGGGGGCAACATATTTGTGACGCAGTCTCTCTGTGTAGCTTTGGCTATGCTGGGACTTACTATGTAGACCAGGCTCACAGAGATCCACCTGCCTCTGCCTGCCAAGTGCTGAGATTCAAGATGTGTGACACCCACCAGCCTGGGAGAGCTGGCCCTGTGATGGTGGTATGAGCATCAGAGAGCTGTCCCTGCTCCTCAAGGGAGAGCTAGCCCTGGACTGTGCGGCGTCTGGTACAGATGCAGGAGGAGACTCATCCTCCCTCCGGGGCTGGCCACTAGGAATTTGACTGTTCTTCATTGAGTATGGTCAACATGAAATGGGCCCTTTAAAATTGTTCTTACCTCCACCCCTCCACCAGCACTTTGCTTCTTGGGGTTCATCTGCTACTAGGCAGGCTTCCCTTTCTTGTGAGTCTCTGAAGGAGGCAGAAAGTCTTACTCATATGTTACCAGCATCTGGCCCTCCCCAGGATTAGTACAAAGGAGGCACTAAAAATGTCGAATTCTGTGGCCCTCAAATGTTTTGTTCTCAGAAACCCTTTATACTCACTTGAAAAGCTGAAGAGAGCTGGGCAGTGGTGGCACATGCCTTTAATCCCAGCACTCAGGAGGCAGAATTGAATCTCTGTGAGTTCAAGGCCAGCCTGGTCTACAGATCGAGTTCCAGGACAGGGTTATAAAAAAAAAAATCTGTTTTGAAAAACCAAATCAAAGCAAACCAAAAATAAATAAATAAATAAATAAATAAATAAGTAAGTAAATAAATAAATAAGCTTATGTGATGCAGTAAAGAGAGCCCAGCGCTTCTGCAAAGGGCCTCAGCACGCGCACATCAGGCAGTTCACAACTGCTCATAAATCCAGCTTCAGAGGAGAGAATCCAATGTCAGTCACTGGCCTCAGGGTACCTATGGTGCATGTTCCCAGAGACAAGAGACATATGTTTATATAAGTTTTTAAAAAAATACTGAAGATCCTCCAAATGCCTTTTTGAGATGGGTTAGATCTACTGATATTTATTAAGTTAGATGTTAAAATGGAAACAAAATAATACAACGCCACCGTGCTGGCTAGTTTGATGTCGACTTGACCCAAGCTGGAGTCCTTTTGGAAGAAGGAACCTCAATTGAGAAAATGTCCCCCCAGATTAGCCTGTGGGAAGCCTCTGGTGCAGTTTCTTGATTGATGATTGGTGTGGGAGGGCCTAGGTCACTGTGGGCAGTGCCATCCCTGGACTTGTGGTCTTGGATGCTATAAGAAAGCAAACCAAGCGAGCCAGGTTGAGCAAGCCAGTAAGCAGTATTCCCCTCTGACCTCTGCATCAGTTCCCACCGTGAGTTCCTGCCCTGACCCCCCTGGATGACAGACTGCAAACTGCAAAGTGAAGTAAACCCTTTCCTCCTCAAGTTGCTTTGGTCATGGTGCTCTATCTCAGCAATAGAAACCCCAAGACAACCCCAACCTGCCATTTTGTGAGCTATTGGAACAATGACGTATGTCAGCATGTGTCACTGGGCCCTAGGGAATTCTTCCCTCAAAAGGAGAATGAAGAGAGCACAGAACAGCCTTGCCCAGTGGTGTGTGCCTGAATCCCAGCAATATGGAAGACAGAGGCTGGAGGAGGGAGTTCAAGTCCTGCCTGTTTTGCACAGGAAGTCCTCAGGGGATGGCGAATTGGCCTGGATGTGGAGATTCATTCCTCTAATCTCAGATCTCATGAGGCAGAGGCAGGTGTTAAGATTAAACAAGACGGCTTAGCACTGTTCCTGGATTGAACTTGCCAACAGTATCAAACAACAGCCATTTCCTGGTGTAGGGCAGTGTACCACGGATAACACTCTGGGCTTTGAACAGCCTGATCTAGTGTTGGACCTAGAGTTCTCAGAGTTCTTTCATGACCTTGTGGTGAACTTTTGGGAAATGTGCCCTGACTGGGTTGCCCTACTCCAGATTGACTCTGGCAGTCCCTTAGGAGCCCAGGAAAGAAAGAGGTGGAGTCTGAACAGATCTGTCTCCACAGTCATTTGTTTGATCTGCTTTTAGATACAGTCTGATCTCTGTCCTCAGGTTTCATATCTGCTCAGTCAACCAACCACAAGTTAAAAGTGTCCAGGAGGGCTGGAGAGATGGCTCAGGGTTTAAGAGCACTGACAGCTCTTCCAGAGGTCCTGAGTTCAAGTCCCAGTAACCACAAGGTGGTCACAACCATCTACAATCCAGATCTAGCGCCCTCTTCTGGCCTGCAGGCAGAAAGCTGTATGATGTATACATAATAAATAAATAATTGTTTTTAAAGTGTTCAGGACCCTGAGGATGTAAGTTAGGGGTAGGGTGAGTGCCTAGCACACTGAGGTCCTGGTTTGATCTTCAGCACATCCAAATTTCATTCCTCATCATTATTCCCTCGTATGGTTCGTCAGCTAAGTAGCACCAGTGCTATACTAGCTCTTAGAAGAAACTAGATATAAGCTGAAGTGTAAGGGTGGAGTTGGGATGTAACTTAGTGGCAGAGCTTACAAAAGGTGTTGTGTTCCATTCCCAACATCCTCAACAATCAGTGTTAGGGACAGCGTGCCGAAATACTACAAGTACTACATCATTTTTTATGGACTTCATTTTGTTGTTATAGAGTGGATGACTCCAGCCCCAGATACCAAGAGATGCATAACATGAAGGTGTGGCAGTAAATACTGAATAACGGACGCTGGACACCATACACCACGCCACGCTACCTCCTGCTACTCCCTGGGCTGTGCAGCGATCTTGCCACCATGGCTAGCCCCATGTTGATGCCGGCTACTTTCTGGCCCCAGCAGCAGCATCTGTCTATTTCACAGCCCTCTGTTGTGGACTCCACTCACATTCCTAGCATCCCAGTAAAATCAAAACTCTAGAAGCTTGTAATTTATCAATAAGATTTATATCAGTAAATTCTCACTTCACGGGCTGGAGAGATGGCTCAGTGGTTAAGAGCACCTGACTGCTCTTCCAGAGGTCATGAGTTCAATTCCCAGCAACCACATGGTGGCTCACAACCATCTGTAAAGAGATCCGATTCCCTCTTCTGGTGTATCTGAAGACAGCTACAGTGTACTTATATATAATAAATGAATAAATCTTTAAAAAAAAACAAAAAAACAAAAAAAACAAAAAAAAATTCTCACTTCACAAAATGTCCACCCAATAAACTCAGAGCCAATTAATATTGATATAAACTCTCCACCTAGATAAGACAAATTGTGCTATAATTATCCATCCCTTATATGATTGTCATAGCTACCTGTGGCTATTTAAAGCCACATGGTGGTGGGTCATTCTCTCCCTCCTCCATCTTCATTCACTCCTCTTCTCTCTCCTCTCTCCAAAACTCTGTGCCCGCCTTACTTCTTCACTGCCCAATCACAGGCCTTGCCATATCTTGTGCCTGCCCTCACCTACATACAGACATCAGTCCACACGAAGGATCTGTGCACACAAGCTATTTCTTTTCAAACAAGTGCCCTCTGCCCCCATACACTTTGCCTCTGCCTCCCGGCTTTCAAGGGCCTACAAACATATTTAGAAGCTGAATTTAAAACCTATTCTGGGGGTAGGAGGCTGGAGACAGTGGTTAAGAGCACTTGCTGCTCTTGCAGAGGACCCGAGTTCTGTTCCCACAACACTCATAATAGTTCCAGAGGATCCAAAGTCCTCTGTTAGGCCCCCTCAGGTACCCAGCATACATGTGGTCCACATGCATGGAGGTAAAATCTCAGACACATAAAATAAAAACAAAATATTGTTAAAAATTAACAATATACTTTATATATACATATATATATATGTCTCTCTCTCTCTCTCTCTATATATATATATATATATATATATATATATATATATATATATATATATATATATTTGTAAAAATCTGCTCCAGGAACCAGCAAAATGGCCCAGAAGGTAAACGTGTGTTGCTAAGATTCCTTCCCAGGGGAGAGGTAAATAACATTGGGCCGTCCATCTCCCAAGGTCCCAACCACAAACTGAGGCACTATTTCACCACAGTTCACTCTGGAGAGGCAATGAGTTCAGTGGACATACTTTCAGAGCACAGGTGAGGGGAGCTTACAGAAGTGTGAGCGCTCCCCCCAAACACAGGCTGCACAGGAAGTCTTAACCTAGCAGGAATCACAGCTTTCCCACACATGTGTAGAGCTGCCAGCCCCAGGCTCCGAGCCTATAGTCTAGCTTCTCTGTCTGAGGCCGTGTGCAATTAGGGCACGGTTATGTACAACACGTGGTATGGAGTGGTTCCATGCTCAGGTGAGGGTCCCCTGGCTCGCCCCACCCCTCTATGAAGCCCGGCTGCGATGTTTTTTTGAAAGTGGTCTCAGCTGAACTTCTGTAGATAGAGTTCGTTTGGCTCAGGGCATAAACATGTTCTAGGATCCTGCTACCAAGCCTGAAAACCTGAGTTAACTCCTAGAATCCACAGTGGAGAGAGAGAACAGACCCCTCACATAGTCCTCTGACCTCCACAAGTGAGCCACCAGCCATGTAATGTCTGTAAGGGGGTATCTACTAGAGAACACTGCTTGGACATAGGTTTAAGCCAATAAAAATTCTTTTTTAAAAAATTTTTATTTATTAGGGGATATGAGTACACTGTCGCTGTCTTCAGACACACCAGAAGAGGGCACAGGATCCCTTTACAGATTGTTGGGAGCCAACAGGTGGTTGCTGGGATTTGAACTCAGGACCTCTGGAAGAGCAGCCAGTGCTCTTAACCGCTGAGCCATCTCTACAGCCCCCCAATAAAAATTCTTTATGGCTGACTAGTGACTACACTGGGTGTTTGGGATTCCAGTGTAGCCCAAACGTTCCTCAGGGTGAACTTCTAATCACAAAAACCATGGTCTGGGTTGACACACTTCAGTTAACAAGAACAGTTAGCCAGAAGTGTAACTTAAGAAGCCAAAAAACAAGGTTAGTGTGTTCAGAGGCTTTCCTAAAACTATGGACTTTGATGGATTAGGCCTTTGTTTTAGTTTTGGCAGGTAGTGCTGTCTACATGCTACAGCGTGAATGAAACATCCATCATGGAGTTAGTTGTGCTAAGGTCAGCAGCCCTGTCACAAAGTCCATGCCTACTACATAATCCATATAAATCATCGGTTAAGAGATAAGAATCTCGGGGCTGGGTTGGGGATTTAGCTCAGTGGTAGAGCGCTTGCCTAGTAAGCGCAAGGCCCTGGGTTCGGTCCCCAGCTCTGAAAAAAAGAAAAAAAGGAAAAAAAAGAATCTCGGGGCTGAAGAGATGTCTCGGTGTCAAGAACACTTATCACATCAGGTCATGAGGAAGAAATATCTGGCTGAGAAACAAAAAGCCATTGACCTAGCTTTAGTTCTCAACACCCATCTGTAATTCCAGTTCCAGAGGGGCCAACACCCTCTCCTCTCTTCTGGCATCACATACACATGTGCAGGCAAAACACCTAAACATATAAAAAATAAAATCTACAAAAACAAAAATTGACTCTAAAGAAGACAAAGAGAGCTCTGTCTTAAACCCCAGCCCTTAAGAAGCAAAGGCAAGAGGGCTGCCATGAGTTCAAGGTTAGCCTGGGCTACATAGTAAATCCCAGGCTAGCCTAGGCCTTGAGAGTAAGGACAAACAAAAACCCAAACAAACAAAAATCACCCCCCAAACAACAACAACAACAACAAACAAAAAACAAACAAACAAAAAAACCCAGTAAATAAAAATGCTTTTTTTTTTTGAGACAGGATTTCTATGGTGGCCCTAGCTGTCCTGGAACTCACTATGTAGACCAGGCTGACCTCAAACTCAGAGGTTCGACTGCTAAGGGTATGTACCACTACAGCCCATCAAAAAATGTATTTTCTACCAAAACACAGAGGCAGTTAAATCTCTGTGGATTTGAGGTCTACATGGAGAATTCCAGACTAAATAGGACTACATAGTGAGACTATATAAAAAAATTAACTAAAAATACATATCTGAGCCAGGCCAGTAGTGGTGCACACCTTTAATCCTAGCACAGGGGAGGCAGAGGCAGGCAGATTTCTGAGTTTGAGGCCAGCCTGGTCTACAGAGCTCCAGAACAGCCAGGGCTACATATCTCAAAAACCAAAACCAACCAACTAACCAAACAAACTAAAAACAATAAACATATTTGAAACTGGAGATGTAGCTCACTGCTAGAGCAGCTGCCTAACAAATGCCACACCCTGGCTCTCAAGCTCCAGTCCCATAATAAATCCAAATATAAAATAAATCCAAATTTAAAGTAGATCTCAGTATAAAATCAGGATAGAATTGAATGTTTAAAAGCCAGGTGTGAAGCCAGGCATGATGCATGCCTTTCATGCGTCAGAGGTAGGTGGATCTCTGAAGCCAACCTGGTCTACATAGAGTGTGCCAGGTCAGGTGGGGTTACACAGAAAGACCATATCTCAAAATAAAATAAAATAAGATGCCCGGTATGAAGTCTTTGGACATAGCTCAGTAGGTAGAGTGTTGAAGGTGTCAGTTAACTGCCTGTCTATGCCTGTAAGCAGGGTACTCTAGTGAATGGTACTCCCCTGCCCTGGGTCAAACCCCAGCTTTCTATGTACCAGGTATGGTGCTGCATACCTGTACTCTTAACACTCAGTAGACCTCAACAGTAAAGCCTTGAGTTTGAAGCCAGGGTGAGTTAGACAGTGACATACCATTTCAGGGGGAGAAAGGGGAGGAGCAGGAGGCGGGGGCAGGGGCAGCTACAGCAGTGGCTTGCTTGCATTAAGTTCACAGAGCTCTTTCAATCACTCTAAGATTTCACTTGAACAATAATGTTCTACTTTCAAAGGTACTTTTAATTTTGAAAAGCAGGCAAATGGAATTGCACCATGTGGTTCCTTTCAGAGTTGCAGACCATGGCAGCTGGATGGAAATGGCCTTAGAAGCTACTTGTTTTTGAGTCTAAAGGCCCTAAGAATGGGAATGTCACCAGGATACAAAGACCAAAGACACTCAAATGTTCCCACGTGGTCAAGCTCTGGGCAGAGGTCGAGCTAGGTAAGTGGAGTATGGATGTCAAATCTGGGCTTAGCCATATAGTGACTAAACAGCCACTGCCCTCTGTGGCAGCCTGTTTCCTCGTCTGTGAAACAGGAGCAAACTTTCATCAGGCTCTCCCAGGAGGCACTGTCTCAAAATGGGCTCCCAAAAGATTCCCCATGGTGTGGCCTGCTCTCTTTTGCTAAGGTCACAGAAGTCCATACTCTAGAATTCTCCATTCTCACTGATATTAAGTCTGCATCAGCCAGAGTCTGGAATTTGGATGGGAAAATAGGGTAGGAGCAAGGTGGTCCCTTCAACTGATACAGGGTACCAGAGAAAGCAGACCCAGCAAGCCCAGCTGGTCATGCTGGCTCGTAAAGGGGCTAGAGAAGTGGTTCCTAATCTTGGTGAAACAAGCACCGGGCCTCTTTGGGTGAAGCTGAGGTTAAGCTGCTTGCTCCAGTCTCAAAAGCCTAGAGAAAGGTTCTCCTGGGGGTGCCTGAAGTGCCAACTCAGGTACAGGGTGGGGTCAAGCCAAGGTTCCATGGGGAAGAGTTATACCTAGGTATGAGCACCCAGGCGCGGTTCCCTGACATAAGCACAGAGCCTTGGTTTAGGAAGAGTTGAGGAATGTTTTGTACCTCCAACAGTCAGTCTCTTTTAATCTGTGAAGTGTGGAAAAACATGGGACATGAACTCTGGAGCCCAGGGGCAAATAAGCCATTCTCTGAACTTCGAATGCTAGGAACTCTCTGAACCACCGATCATAAAAGCACTTCTGGGGCAAGACCCTGCCAGCTGCAGTTCTGACTGGTGTCTCCCATTGCTCAGGGAACTGTCCACATACACATCTTAAGGACAAGACTCTTACCACATAAAAGTTTTATTGAACTCAAACGGCTCCAAAGCCTGAGGAAGACAAGGCAGGATGGGGTTTGCTCTGAGGTCCAGACCCTACCCTTGGGCCTCACTCCCCACCTACCTACCCTTTGCCCTCTTCCTGGTTTCACATGGGTCTCAGCAGCTACAGATCTAAGCTACCCTATTCTAACTGACACTCCCTTGCCCGCCCCCCCTCCCCATCTAGTACTTAGCCAGAACAGGGCCTCCCAGATAAAGAGCTCACTGCTGCTGAGGCAAGCAGCACTGCTCTCTCCTGGTGCTTCCTGCTGCCTGTCTGGCCTCCCTCCAACCCCTTCATAGCCCAATTCTCATACTTCTCGAGGGCATGTGACTTCCTGAACCCTGACCCATCTTCTAGAATATTTCATCTTTCTATTCTCCTCCAGCTTTTCCTCTATCCTCTTAAACAGGTTCTTCAAGTTCCCTGATCCCATCTCCTGCATATCACCTCCCCACCATTGACTGGTTAGCGGCGGCCCGCCGCGTGGGTCCGCTGGTGGCGGATGAGGTCGGAGCTTTGCGAGAAGGCCTTTCCACAGTCATCACACTTATAAGGTCGCTCCCCACTATGCACGCGATGGTGCTGCAGCAGCGTGGAGGAACGACAGAAGCCCTTGCCACACACAGCGCAGCGGTATGGCCTCTCGCCTGTGTGGGAGCGCTGGTGCTGAATGAGTGTAGAGGAGCGGTTGAAGGTTTTGCCACAGTCGGGACAGCTGTATGTGCGGCCTGGCAGATGGGTGCGAGCATGGATGGCTAGAACAGAACTCTGGCCAAAGCGCTTGCCGCACTCAGGGCACTTAAAGGGCTTTTCACGGGCGTGGCTGCGGGCGTGGGGGATAAGTGCTGACCGTTGGGAGAAGCTTTTGCCACAGATGCCACAGCTGAAAGGCCGTTGCCCTGTGTGCACCCTTTGGTGGCTGCGCAGGGATGAGTTCTGGCTATAGCACTTGCCACACTCAGGGCAGCTGTAGGGCCGCTCGTGGCTGTGGGTGCGCTGGTGCCGCAGGAGGTAGGAGCTGTCACCAAAAGCCTTCCCACAGTGTGGACACTTGTAGGGCTTCTGGCCAGAGTGGGTGCGCTGGTGGCGAAGTAGGTAAGAACTATCAGCAAAGGCCTTGCCGCACCTGGGACACTTGTAGGGCCGCTCGCCTGTATGGGTGCGCTGGTGTTTGATGAGGTCAGAACTCTGGGAAAAGGCCTTGCTGCACACCTCACATTTGTAAGGCTTCTCACCGGTGTGGATGCGCTGGTGCTGGATCAGGGTCGAGCCTCGCCCAAAGCTCTTCCCGCAGATGCCACAGATGTTAGGTCGAGGGCCTTGCCCACCCCTGGCCCGGCCACCCCTACGACCGGGACCACGAAGGGTACCTGTCAGATTCAGGGGATTCTGGAGCATCTCAAACTGGGGTGTAGCCAGCAGAGCCCCCGAAGGCATATCAAATGGTGCTCCTAGAGGCAGTGCTCCTGTGGGTTGCTCCCCAAACCCTTGAGTAAAGGAGTCCAGGGGATGAACTCCTAGGGGGATGTTCAATGGATTCTTTTCCTCGGGGTTCAGAAGCATCTCTGCACCTTCCTGGAATTTGGAACTTTGAGTTTCAAATTCAGGGCTATGGGTTTTGAACTCAGAATTCCGAACTTCATCTCCAGAGTTCTGCGGTTCATACCCGGGACTCTGGGATTCACACCCTGGGCTTTGAGATTCAAATTCAGGGCTCTTTGAACCATACCCAGGGCTTTTGGGTTCATACCTAGGACTCCCAGGTTCGTAGCCAGGGCTCTTGGGATCATAGCCAGGGCTTTGGGGCTCATACCTAGAACTCTGGGATTCAAACTCCGGGCTCTGAGGATCTGATTCAGGACTTCTGGGTGCAAACTCAGGGCTTGGGGGCACAAACCCAGGGCTTCGGGATTCAAACCCTGGGCTTTCAGGCTCAAACCTGGGGCTCTGGGATTCAAATTCTGGGCTTTGTGGCTCAAATCCTGGGCTTTGGGGTTCAAGCCCAAAAGGTATTTCTTCAACTTCATAGTCCCCATTGCCTTCTTGAGAAATTTCCCCTTCTTCATTCTCACTTGTGTTGCCTGCAGGATCAGAGAATTACAGAAAATCCAGATCGAATCTGGGTCTGGAAGGTCATTTGTTCCATTAATTGTCCCAAACTTCTCTCCCCACTCCCCAAGCAGGGTCACTGGCCTTACTAGCAAGGTGCTGAAATGTACCACCTCCTCTCCAAAGACCCGGGACACCCAGTCTCCACCCTCCACCCTCCTTCCAAGTGTTTAAGATTCCGGCCTTAGTTTCCTCCCACAACCCAGTTTTCTGGTACACTCCTAGGAGGCGCGGTCCTTCCCTCACCTTTGAGAGACCCTTCGGGACTGCCCATTGCGTCGGGACTGTGCACATCCCCGGGCTCGAGGCCCCACGACGACGCCTCCCGCTCCATCCCTGCCAGCTCCCAGTGCGGCGGCGGTGGCGATGGCAGACGATAGATCCTGCGACCCAGTTCGAGTGCCCGGAGCCCCGAGCCCTCGCCACCCGCCCGTTCAGAGCCGCCGAGGAGACCGGGCCGCCTGGCTTCGGCCGCAAAGGCCGGACGTCTTGACCCTGGGCCTCTCCGGCCCCGCCCCTGTCCGCTGCCCCGCCCCCTCCCAAGGTCTCTGATTGTCCTGTGGCCCTCGCCCGTCCCCGCGCGTTGTGGCCTCGGAGGTGAAGGGCTAGTCGACTCCTCCGGCCGTCCCCAGTCACAACTCCGAGCCTGAGACCTTTAGTCTCGGGCCCCAGCCCCGGCTGGGCTACTGCTCCCCCGCCCCCTCCCCCCGCACAGGAAGTGTCCGTCCCTGGCCAGTTCCCCCCGCTGGCTCGCGCCGCGGCCTCTCTAGGAGCGGCTGGAGGTGGAAACTCGTTGGCATTAACCCTGGACTGGATCTCCCGGGCCTTGGGGGTTGGGGGCGACCCGAAGCTCCAGAGCCGGCGGGAAAGGCGACAGCAGTTTGTGTGCCTGTATCGCGAGTCTCGGCCTAACCAGGGAGCTGTCTGCAGATTTCTCCGACCATGTGCTGGTCACTGACTGTGGCCAAGGGCGAAGCGACAAGCGAGACCAAGGTCAGCGAGAAGGAGCGACGCTTCCCGGCGCCAGTTGGGGAGGCAGCCAGCTCCTCTCCTCAGCCTCAGGGGTCACTCGGACTGGCACCGGGATCGCGGGCAGACGCTCATTTGACCGCACATCCAGGCTCTGACTACAGCCTGCCACCCCGCCGACCTACAACAGTGACACCCGCGCCCACTACCCCTTCCCACAGCCTCCCCTCCCCCTCCTTGCGGCGGGCTTGTTGCCAGAGAAACAGCTCCTCCTTCATGCCGCGAGGCGCCGCCCACTCCGCCCACGATTGGTCGTTGGGGCTGGCTTTCTCACAGCCTCCTCCACCGTAGTGCTTCGGTCACCGTGGGTCCTGGTCGTGTAGCGCGGAAGACGCTCTGGCCATTCCAACTGCTTCCCCGAAGTGCCGGCGGGAGTAAGAGAGAGAGGTGCCAGGCGTCTCCTCGTGAACTCGGCCTGTGCTTTCAAAACTTTACCCTGAGCCGTTTGCCCTGTATTATGAATGGAAGCCTAGGGCTCTTAGGGTTGACACCCTTCCTCCTCCGCTCTCCTCTGCTTCTCTCCCTCATTGCTCTCGTCCGCTCTCAGGTTTTACAGGTGCTGAGGAGCCACTTAAGAGATGCTAACACCGGACGATCTTTAATTTGGACCCCTTTCCAAATCTTGTGTTTAATCCCTAGTTTCTGGATTTCCTCACAAGCATGCGGGAGAGTGATGCTGAAGAGTTCCAGAAGGGAACCCAACAGAAAGGATTCGCTCTTTAAGGCATCTAACTCTGCAGTCCCGTCTGGCTTTCATAGGAAGGAAGGTGTTAAATCCGAAGGAAACTCCCAATTCCCCAAAACACAAAAGGCAGCCCAGATATCCAAAAATGAACTCAGAGTGGACTATAGGAGGACTTCTGGCAGTTAGATAAAAGCCAGCATTCCTCGAGGACTTTGTGAAGCTGCTTCTCCTCTACCAAAAGGAACTATTTCCTTTTCTCTAGCAGAAGGAACATATGGCTACCTGTGGCACCTATCGGCGTTAGCAGAGCACAGGAATCACAAGTTACACACTTCAAAGCACATGCTAGCGTCTAGCCCTTCTCACTTCCCCATCCTAAACTCCTCCAGCTCACAGGCTTCATCCCGCTCCACCCCCAGCTAATCATTCTTGTGACCTTGCCATTCTCAGATGTTCCCGCCTCCCCCTCCCTTCTCTTCTCTTCTCTCTCCTCTCCTCTCTTCTCTCTCCTCTCCTCTCCTCCTCCTCCTCCTCCTTCTCTCTCTCTCTCCCTCCTCCCCTCCCCCCCTCTCCTCCTCCTCCTCCTCCTCCTCCTCCTCCTCCTCCTCCTCCTCCTCCTCCTCCTCCTCCTCCTCCTTCTTTCTCCCCTGGTCCCCTTTCCTCCTCAACTTCTCTCTCTGTTTTCTCTATTCACAATCCCCTGCCACCCTCCCCTCTCTTTCGGATAGTGATGTATTTTATAAAGCCAAAGATACATTTTACAGAGTGTGGTATAGTGTGATAGGAGGGGGAATCCCATGCTGAGGCAAGGCTCTGCCCTCCAGATACTAACCATAGTCTAGAGTTTATTTGGAGGCATGGGAAGTGGAGTTGAAGAGTAGAGGCAGAGAAAGAGAGGGGAGAGGGGGGAGCGGAAAGGGGAGAGAGGGAGAAGGGGATCAGAGAGAGGAAGTGGCAGAGAGCCAGAGAGCAAGAGGTAGGCCAAACAGACCCTTTATAGCAAGCCAGACCTACCTGGCTGTTGCTAGGTAACTGTTGGGCGGAGCATAGAAGGAATGCCAACAGATAGTCCTGTCCCTGGCCAGTCTGCTGGCCCTCTGTTTAGTCTACTTTCTCCCTCTGCTCTGGACTCTTCCAGATGACTGGCTGTTCTCTCTCTCCTGTCAAAAAATAAAATAAATAAATAAATAAACATTCCCTTAACCCGAACACGGAGCAGCCATATCATCAGTATCATCTAATCCAGTCATTTTTCCATTCTTCCGCTAAAACAAGCTTGGTAGCATTCTTGACAGCGAATGAGCCAAATTCTCTGAACTCAGCTTCCTTCTTACTGGAATTAAGGGTTTTACACAGTCAACAAACTTGAAGATTCTGAAGATCCCACTAAGTCTTTTTGGACTCAGATATGCAGATATAATGATATGTCTGTCCAGGCTTGGTCTCTCTTGTTTGTTGTTAGTTTATTCTTACGGTCTTATCTCAGACTGGCCTTGAGTTCTCCATCAACTGCTGATCCTCTTGCCCCAGTCTCCCGAGGACTAGGATCATATGCATGTGACGCCATGCCATGGCCTTATGAGTACCAGGCAAGCACTCCAACTGAATACATCCCAAGCTGCTGCTGCCTCCTCTCCTCCTCCTCTCACTCTTTTCTCTTTCTTCATCATAACCAAGTTGAAAGCAGTCAGGTTGGCATCCACAGTGCATCTCCCAAGCAGGTTTGCATTCACTCCCCAGCTGTTGATCTAGAAAGGAATGTCCTTCAGTAGCAGACACACACATGGATCCAGACACTTGATTTACGGGGAAACTGCTTCTGCGCCACTAGTTCAGACTACATGAACATCGGCAGCAGCTGGCTCATTGTCCAGTGAGTTCCTCACCTCCAGTGGCTGGGGGAGAGATGTTCGACTTCATGGAGTCTCCATGGCAAAGGAGACAAGCTACATTTCAAAAGGGGATGTGGGAAATGGACCTTTCTTTGAAAATACCATCTGTGGGTTCTGCACCTACTGATACAACCAAACATAAAAAATATGTGAAGGGCTGAGAAGTTAACTCAGAAATTAGAGTGACTGCTTGGCACAGAGCCCTGGGGTTAGCCCTCAGCACAGGTATGGTGGTGATAGATTCTATCTGTGCTAAGCATACACAGTTTTGCTTTGCCAGTGCTCCCCAGAAAACAGTGCAATAGCCTGACACTATCCTGGATATTATTAGTAATTTAGAGGGGCTGGGAACATAGCCAGTAGTAGAATGCTTGCTAAAATTGTGTAAGAAAGAGAAAATGCAGATCTGCTTGGGAGATGCATTGTAGATGCTAACTTGACTTCAACTTGGTTATAAAGAAAAAATATATATAGAGAAAAATTATATAAAGAAAAATTATTTATATGTATATATATTATGTGTGATCTAAAAACAAGCGATTAATATTTCTAGGGTTATTTTCTATAGTATCTATTGGAATACTACATCTTCTCCTCTCCAGGCCAGTGAATCTTTGAGGAAACCCTCTTTCTGGCTTAAGTTGCCTCTGTAATTGAGCCTCAGACATGTAGTAACAGAGAGAGAGAGAGAGACCTACAATAGGCATAGGCATAAATTCTTTGCAACCTACTCTTTTTTTAAAAGATTTATTCATTTATTATATATAAGTACACTGTAGCTGTCATCAGACACACCAGAGGAGGGCATCATATCTCTTTACAGATGGTTGTGAGCCACCATGTGGTTGCTGGGAATTGAACTCAGGACCTCTGGAAGAGCAGCAGGGTGCTCTTAACCGCTGAGCCATCTCTCCAGCCCCCGCAACCTACTTTTAATAAACATTCAGCCGCTCCTCTTGCCCTCCAGAAGTAGTGGAAAAGCTACTAGGATATGGGGAAAATGGACCTGCTTAGCGATAGTTCTTCAGGGACAAACTCAATCTTCTTTGTCAGTAGTTCAGTTGTGAAGCAAACACCACACACAAACCAGCAGCTGCAGTCCAGTGCTCTTGGCAGGCAGACACCACACACAAACCAAACCAGCAGCTGTAGTTCGATCCTGAACTACAAGGCTCACCAACTGGCCCAAGGCTACTGAAGCAACAAGAAGTCACGGAAACCTCATGAGCCGTTCTTTGGCAAGTTTCTGTCAATGACATCACCACAAATGGAGCTCAGAAATGCTATGTAAGGCGAACCAATACATGTGTGTTGTTAGTGAAGAACTGAGGCAGAGCAAGGTAAACAAATGGTCCAGCCTCTGTGGGGTCAGATTTATACTCCTTCACTGGTCCTTTCACATGCCTGCTATAGCAAAACATCCTTTCACCATTCACCACCAAAACACCATTCAACATAACTTACTTTCCAAAGAAATTAGAAGTTTCCACACCACCCTACCTTTGGTGGAGGTATTATTACCAAGAGTGAGATGAGAATGAAGTGCAGATAGGCTGAGGGGTCTCAGGAGCCAAGAAAGGATCGATTAAATAATGGAAGGATAGGTAACACCAGGAAGTAGGATTTGGGTCAAGTTTCTGGGCCCTGGGCAGGCCTTGCAAACTTCAAAGCGCTCCAAAATCTTCAAGTATAAATATTGCACACTGTAATTGACAGCTGAAAGTAGCATTTCTGGCTTGAGCCACTGGCAGGACCACAACTGGCTCTGCAAGCTGAGCTTCCACAGGGGAGCGCCCAGTAACAGAGAAGGGGTGAGACTGCTTGCAGATCCTGTTCTTGCCTCATGTCCTGTGACAAAGTGGCACATGAACCAGTCACCCCCTCCCCAAAAAAAGCTTAGGGTTTAGGGAGCCCTTGTTGAGGCAGATGTGAAGTTAGTGGGGTGGACTTGGTCCATACTATACCTGAACAGTGTATTTTCCCCAATTTTTCCACTGATTTTTAGGTTTCTACAGAAATTGGGGCTAGAAGGACTCTTACACAGCATGTGGGAAGCTTTGGATTCAAGCCCCAGCATCACAAACAAAGAAACAAACAAACCTATGTTTTGCCAGGCAGTGAAGGCACAGGTCTTTAATCCCAGCAGAGGCAGGCAGATCTCTTTGAGTTTGGGGTCAGCTTGTTCTACAGTGCAAGTTCCAGGACAATCAGAGTTACCCAGAGAAACCTGTTGGCAACCAGGCACCTCTATGGCCAGCCCAAGGGACTTGGTGACAGCTGGACCCTCAGGATCTGGCCATGGAGATACCTGATTATGTTGTCACTGTGTAACCCCCAAAACAAAACAAAATAAAACCAACCAACCAACCAACCAAAACAAACCAAAAAGCCAAAGGGGTTGGAGGAAAGGTGGTCTTGGTTTTGTTTTCCTAAGGATAGGTATGAAAAAGAGCTGAGTAAATGGAGAAAAAAATGCTGATGAACCGAAGAGATTAAAAGCATGGGATGTCATCGAGCAGCAGAACGTGGCAGCCTTGGCCCTGGAGCTTTGGCTTTATATTCAAGAATAGAAGAGACTGCTGGACAATTGATGCTGGTTGCTGGAGCTAAGACATTAGTGGTGATTAAGAAGAGACCAGCATCACTGAGGTGAAATCTGGGAAGTGTTTTCAGAGAGCACAAAGAAGCTGTGTTCCAGAGATAGCCAAGGCTGTACCTCATGCTGCAGCTGTACTTGTGAAAGAATTCCTAGCCAAAGCCAAAGAAGACTTTCTGAGGAAATGGGAGAACCCTCCCCCGAGTAATGCTGGGCTTGAGGATTTTGAAAGGAAAAAAACCCTTGGAACGGGTTCCTTCGGAAGAGTCATGCTGGTAAAGCATAAAGCCACTGCACAGTACTACGCCATGAAGATCTTAGACAAGCAGAAGGTCGTTAAGCTAAAGCAAATAGAGCACACTCTGAATGAGAAGAGAATCCTGCAGGCAGTGGAGTTCCCGTTCCTTGTTCGGCTGGAGTATTCTTTTAAGGATAATTCTAATTTATACATGGTTATGGAATACGTTCCTGGGGGGGAAATGTTTTCACATCTAAGAAGAATTGGAAGGTTCAGTGAACCCCATGCTCGTTTCTATGCAGCTCAGATCGTGCTAACATTTGAGTACCTCCATTCCCTCGACCTCATCTACAGAGATCTCAAGCCGGAAAACCTCTTAATTGACCACCAGGGTTACATCCAGGTCACAGATTTTGGGTTCGCCAAGAGAGTCAAGGGCAGGACTTGGACATTGTGTGGCACCCCAGAGTACCTGGCCCCAAAGATCATCCTCAGCAAGGGTTACAATAAGGCAGTGGACTGGTGGGCATTGGGTGTACTGATCTACGAGATGGCTGCTGGCTACCCCCCCCCCCCCCGTTCTTTGCTGACCAGCCAATTCAGATTTATGAGAAGATTGTTTCCGGAAAGGTCCGCTTCCCGTCGCACTTCAGTTCCGATCTCAAGGACCTTCTGCGGAATCTGCTGCAGGTGGATCTGACAAAGCGGTTTGGGAACCTGAAGAATGGCGTGAGTGACATCAAGACCCACAAGTGGTTTGCTACGACCGACTGGATCGCGATTTACCAGAGAAAGGTTGAGGCTCCATTCATACCAAAATTCAGAGGCTCTGGCGATACCAGCAACTTCGATGACTATGAAGAAGAAGAAATCCGAGTGTCTATAACAGAAAAATGTGGAAAGGAGTTTTGTGAATTTTAGGGAGGAGAAGGATTGCCTGGAGCTCACACTCAGTCCTTGCACGCTGTGGAGGTAGAAGGTGGAGCCGAGACCTGCATGTTGGAGCGGGTTCCAATCCCTTCATTCCAGCAACCGTGAGGTCTTTCTTGCGTCATCAATGTGCGTTCTGCAACCGCCTGTGTACCAAGGCAGCGCTCCGCAGCATTGTCTGTGCCGTGACACGGTGTGCACCAGGTTCCTGGTTTGGTTGTTGTCTCCACCCTCCTACATCCTTCTCATTCACCTCTCTGACCAGTGCTCTCTTTATTTTCTTGGTGTTTCACATGGGCAGTGTTATGGCTGCTTGGTATTTAAAAAGGAAGCTACATGTTGATTTTTGTAGTTTTGAGCGATATTTTTGCTGACCAGTGGCTTGAAGATAAACTCTCTAATGATTATTTTTATTTTGAGTAGCTTGGACTCAGTTTTGCCAAAACTCTTAGTAATTTGAAGGTGGAATGTCTTATCAGCACGGGAATTTGCATAAATGAAGATAACTTTTCAGGGGTCACTGACGTAGCAGTAAATCAGAGCACCTAGACGAGCAGTGAGGGTTCCTGGACAAGAGGCTTCGTTCCCCTCCGTAATAGTCTTCTCTCCGTGAGACGATAAGTGACCAGACAGATGCCTCATTTGTCAGGAAAGTGCGGGACATGGCTCCTGGCCCCAGCTGTCTCCCTTGGTACCAACATCTCTGTGGGTTAGGAGAGAGGCCTAAAGTTTCAGCCTTCGCTCTTCCGTGAGGGCTTTAGCCAGTATTTCAGGAGAGCGTGACTGATAGGTGACATTTTGTGAGGTCTCTCAGACAGTCCTCGTCGGCGGGTTCTTAAAGGGAAACAAGCAAACATGGATTTGGATAAATGCTGTCAGCAGAAGCCTTGATCCCTGCTTGCAGCTTAGTGGTTCTTTCCTTTAAGGGAACTTTTCTGTTGCTTTGGTTGGTAACAGGTAAGAACAGAAGCAAAGCAGTTGTTCTTGCTTCCTCCTCTGAGGGAAGAAGACAGCACTGTTGCAGCTTTGACTGTATCCCTGCCTGGCCAGTGACAGGAGAAGGCAAAGCTTAGGAAACTGCCACATTTGTATTTAATTTTGAGGTGTGATATCTTTAAGTATGCCAGAATTGCTAACTTCTTCTTTCTCCTTCATAGACAGAGTATATGATCATGCAAATACAGTTTTCATATTTGCTTTTCCTTAATTTTTCTATACTTTTTGCCAATTGACTTAACAATGTTGCCATCATGAGGAAATTTCAAGCACTCTTGCACATTTAGTTCAGTGTTCCTTTGTGAATAAATGGCTTAACTTTTTTTTTACTATTTTTTCACTACTTTTAATTTTCTCATCTCATTTTATCTCTGTATCAGTGACCTACCTTAAATAGTCCACTCACCCAAATAGTTTAAAACATTTCATTTCATGATCAATCTCCAAGGATCTAAGATCATTTTGAGTCAAACAAACCCTAATGTATATAGAGCTTCTCTATCTGCCTCCATACTGGTGCAGGTAGGTCATTGACAGCACCCACCCCTGATCATATGCATACACCCTCACTAGCCCTTGAAGACATTGGAAGTCCTATCTGAGACCTCTCTCGACTCTCTGCATGTCTTTTGGTTGTCAAGTGTTTCTGCATGACAGTGTCCCACAATAACAAATAATGATTTCAGTTAGTCCACCTGTATTTAAAATGTGCAAGAAAAATTGAAATACTCTGCTGTAGCAAGTTTTATGTAACAAAGATATATCATCGTGTTAATAAATTAAGAGCATCATTTGTATTAAAAAAAAAAGCATGGGATGTTCTCATGGGTTTGATTCTAAACTCTCTCTCCTTCTCCCTCTTTCCCTCCTCCCCCTCATCTTCCTCACCCCTGTGTGTGTGTGTGTGTGTGTGTGTGTGTGTGTGTGTGTGTGTGTGTGTGTTGCTCTGTTGCAACCATTGCTTCTGATGCCTTCTTCTGGCCTACAACACTAGGCATTCACATGGACCACAGATACACACATAAATAAACCCATACACACAAAATTTAAAACCATGCTGAGGGAAGAGGCCCCTGAGATGGTATCCACATTTCCACATGGAGGCAGGAGTTCACCATCACCTGCACTGTTAGAGGTCTAAAAACCTGGGAAGAAAAATTGTCAGTTCCCCAGGAAGTATACTGGGTTCCTCAGAAGGAGCTGCTGACAATGGGCTTTTAGCCAACAACGGCTCTGACTTGGGGAGAATAATTCTGGACCTGAGTCAGGACACCTGGCTGACAGCGATAACAAGGCCAGAATTGAGCTGGTTTCCAAAATTCTTCAAGGTCTCACCCAACAATGAAACTAACATAACAACCAATCAAAATTGTACTGCTATCACTGCTTTGCCCCCTACCAATCACATTAGAAGCAATCTAACCCTTCTGCAAAATTAACCCAGCCCTGCATAAAATGGGGCCTACAAATGCCTCGTTATCACCATTTTGACGAATGGTTGACCCCTTCATGTTGGTAATTTTTGCATACTATTTGAGTCTGGGGTCTTTCTTCAGCAATTCTTGGACCCTAACACACTAGACTGGACTCTAATCACAGAGGAACAGATTTACAAGGCCCTTGTAAAGCCCAGGACCAGCCTAGGCTTGTAGAGAGGCTCTGAGATAAAGGGTGTCTGGGAGCAGTGAACACAGACGACTGGAAGTCAAATCACAGGTCCAGTGTGGTGGCCTGTGCTCTGCTGGAGACAGATTTCTGACCTACTTTCTCTTTCCTTTGACCACATGAAACCTGGAAGAAGAGCAATGTTGTAGGCATCAAGGGAATGGGCACTGCTCTAAAAGGAGCGCCCCATAAGTGTTACCACAGCAAACCCAGAATAGTTACAACATCTCCCAGGTTGCTGTGAGTATCAGTATAGACCATCCATGTAAGGGCAAGATTCTTGCCAAGAGAATCAATGTGTGTGGACTGAACATGCCACACACTTAAGGACAAGGACTACTTCCCGAAGGGAGGGAAGGACAACTATCAGAAGAAAAGGGGAGCTAGAGAAGGGCACCAGGTTCAGCTGAAGCCTCAGCCTGTTCTACCCAGAGAAGCACAGTTTGAGGACTAATAGGAAGGATCCTGCGATGATTTGTATATCCTTGGCCCAGGGAGTGGCAACACTGGGAGGTGTGGCCTTATTGGAGTAGGTGTGTCACTGGGGGGTGAGGGCTTAATATCCTTATCCTAGCTCTCTGGAAGTCAGCCTTCCACTAGCAGCCTTCAGATGAAGATGTAGAATTCTCAGCTCTGCCTGTACCATGCCTGCCTGGATGCTGCCACGCTCCCACCTTCATGATAATGGACTGAACCTCTGAATCTGTAAGCCAGCCCCAGTTAAATGCTGTCATTTTTTTTCCTTTTTCTTTTTTTCGGAGCTGGGGATCGAACCCAAGGCCTTGCGCTTGCTAGGAAAGCACTCTACCACTGAGCTAAATCCCCAACCCAAATGCTGTCCTTATAAGAGCTGCCTTGATCATGGTGTCAGTTCACAGCGGTAAAATCCTAAGACAGAAACTGAATTTCTAGTACACATTCCATACAAATTCATGACCTAATGCACAAGAAGAAATAAAGGATCTAAACGAAACAGCAACAAAAAACCAAAACCAAGACCAAACCAAACCAACCAAACAAACAAAAAGAGACTTGGGATCTTTAAAATTCAGGGCAATTTTAATTCTGAGCTCAAGAAGAGTCTCCTACTAAATAACCAGATACTCAGAAGTACATGAGAAGTAACTACAGAAAGTTCTAAAGGAGAAAACAGTTGGGGTTTCCCAGACGAGCATGAATGTACCTATCTAGATGATACTGTGAGGAAAACAAAAACATGAACATGTTAAGGCCTAGGTAACTGTCTGTCTGGCCAGCCATTTTGTGCTGTTACTAATGTTATCACAAAGCTTCCTCATGTGCTGTTACTGCTGTTACTAGGAAACTTTCTCCTGCCCAAGTTGATGGCAGATTCTCTTATGCCCTGTGCTTTGGTGTTCTTGAAAACCAATCACAGTAGAGGTCAGTTAGAACTCCTGTGTATAACCATACACAAGAAGCTTGGGCCCAAACCAACCTCCAGGCCACACTTCCTGCAGCTGTGTATAAACTTTTATGGCTTTTGCTTCTGCTGCTCCTGGACTGGACCCCAACATAAGAGAGACACCTGCACCAATATAAGAAGTCATTTGGCATAAGACTTCCAATTTGAGTAGGGGTTAAGTAAAGTTTAAGTTCCCAAGACCTCCGTGGGAACTGACATCTACTTGAGCTGAAAGAGACATGTCCCCAGCCACACTTGAATACTCCAACCGAAGAGACCAGGATAAATGGACAACGAAGGCGTGTTCCTAAGGAAGTCCCCTATCCCTACATCCTGATTGGTGGGATAACTTGATACAGATGTTAGTGGACTTTAGGCTTAAAAGCCTTGTAAGATCTTAACTCAGTGTTGGCACCCAGCTCCCAAGTCTGGTCTGCAGACTAGATCCATCAGTCTTGGGACATGGCACTCCAGAAACCATCCCTGTCTGACTGAAATCGGTACCTGAGTGTCCTGATGAATCCCCTCCCACAGTTCAAAGCGTGAACATTCTGCGGGAACCTCAGGAAAAGGACTTGCTGGAAGGTTATAGTTCTAAATATTTTGTTTTGTTTTTTCAAGACACAGCTTCTCTAGGTAGCCCTGGCTGTCTTAGAACTTGCTCTGTAGACCAAACTGGCCTGGAACTCAAGAGATCCACCTGTCTTTGCCTTCTCTGTGTTGGGATTAAAAGTGTGTACCACCACCACTGGCTCTTAACACATTTTGGAGACAGTCTGATGTAACAGATTCTCAGGCCCAACCAAAAGTGATTTTAGGTAAAAACTTCAAAATAATATATAATATATAATAATATATAAAATAACATATAAAATATATAATAATATATAAACTAAGATATGATAGTATACGCTGGGGTCCAGCCTCCACACAGGATCGGAGTTCTCAACTGGAAGCAGGGATAGCTGGAAGGCACATAATAAATATACACAGACTACTCTTTGGGTACAAACTGACAGGCAATTTCAAGGCTTAAAGTTTCTCTCTCTCTCTCTCTCTCTCTCTCTCTCTCTCTCTCTCTCTGTGCATTCTCTTGCACACTCTGCTTTTTTTTATTGTAGTTTTCTTTTCTCAAACTCCCACACTCATGCACATCTCTGTTCATTATCCTTTCATTCTCACACACACTCTTCATACACACCTCACATTCTCTCTTCATTCACTCTTCATATGCTCTTCTCATGCTCTCTCTCTCTCTCTCTCTCTCTCTCTCTCTCATTTGTTCTCAGACCCGCTCTCTCATTTACTCCCTCATGCCCTCTCTCATTCACTCTTTACATTCTCTCTCATTCTCTCTAGCCTTTCTCTTGCCCCAGTCTTTTATTGATAATTCAAAAGCAGGTAGAAAAAAAGACATTGTACAATCATTGCCAAATCAAATTCAAAGGAATAACCACATCCCACAAAGAACTAAGAATTACAATTGTTCCCCAAAGTTTCAAGCTTCCCCTATTCCCAGGCCTATGGCCAAAATAATTATAATTGTAAACTTATCATTATTTAAACTTTAACTTTTAACTCTATACTTCAGAGCTCAAAGCTCCGAGGCCAGCTACTTGCATTTCCCTGTGAAGCTCTAATGATAAATGACATGGGCAAAGCTGCCAGGCAGTGGCCAGAAAGAATCAAGTCAACCCTTAACTCAGTGGTTCCGCTAGCTTTCTGTTCCTTGCACACAATGACTCTCATAAGAGCCCCATATTTTGCCTTAGTTTACTAGTATAACATTTTATATATTCTATACTTCCTTATCCAGAAACCACTCTTTTTTTTTTCTTTTTCTTTTTTCGGAGCTGGGGATCGAACCCAGGGCCTTGCGCTTGCTAGGCAAGCGCTCTACCACTGAGCTAAATCCCCAACCCAGAAACCACTCTTAAATGTTATATAAAACTTAATTCCTAACTTCAATAACTTTTTCCTTTCTTAGGGTCCAAATGTTGGCTCTAATTCTTTTTTTTTTTTTAAGATTTATTTGTTTTATGTATTGGGTACACTGTAGTTGTCTTCAGACACACCTGAAGAGGGCATCAGACCTCATTTTTACAGATGGCTGTAGCCACCATGTGGTTGCTGGGAATTGAACTCAGGACCTCTGGAAGAGCAGACAGTGCTCTTAACCACTGAGCCATCTCTCCAGCCCTCTAATTCGTTTTCTTTTCTTTTTTTCAGAGCTGGGGACCGAACCCAGGGCCTTGTGCTTGCTAGGCAAGCGCTCTACCACTGATAAATCCCCAGCCCCTCTAATTCATTTTCTAATAATTTCTTTAAAGTTTCTTTGCAAGTCAAGCATTAATCTGGAACTACTATTGTGCAGTTATTACATTGTTTCCAAGATGAGAACACACAGCCTGCACCTGGGCCATTAGGACTGTGCTGTGCTGTGCCCCTATACCTCAGTTTCCAATTGTTTAAGAATCATAACATCAAGGAACATCTAGTTTCACAGAATTCACCAGAGCAGAAGCAGAAAGAAGTAGGAAAGTCAGATATAATAGAATAATTATGTACACCAAGGCCAACTGAAAGGCAGTCAGGCACAAATGACATCTATGCAGCCGCTGTCCAGGGCTAAGGTTAGGAAAAATGGGAACAACCAGTTTTTACAAAGAGCTGCTGCGGGCTACTGAGATGTCTCCATCCCGGCCTACTGCTGGCGTCCCTGTCATCATATGCTGTCCCCAGCAAATATATAATAATATATATAACAATATTTAAAGTAATATAATGTTGATTTCACTTCTGGTTTGACTCTTTCCTGCCTCCAAGGAAATCTGAGAAACCTACAATTATGTTTGCAATCCTTGGCCACTCTATTATCCAGATGAAATCCTCTCAAAACCTTTCTCGACTCCAAGTTTCTCCTAGTTTCTTTTTTGTATCCCTCCCATGCATTCTTGCATTATTATTTTTAATTTGTTTGTTGTGTCATGCAAAAATACAAACTTAAAAACTGAAGTTTTAGAAATAACAAATTTATCTAGATGATGTTTGGGCTCTTGCATTTTCCTGTGAGGCTCTAATGATAAATGACATAGGCAAAGCTGAAAGGCCTAATGTAAAGGACATAATAGATTCCTCCTTGTGCTAATGCTGCAAGTGAACTATCGGACAGATGCGTAATTTGACCGGGCACAAGCAGGGAGAGCATCTCCCACCATTGTAGTAACAGACACTGCACCAACCAGCAACAGCCAGGCTGCTCCTGGCTCCCTCCCAGGAAGGCTCTTCCCACCTGTGTTCTTCCCACCTGTGCTCTTCCCACCTGTGCTCTTCCCGCCTGTGCTCTTCCCACCTGTGCTCTTCCTGCCTGTGCTCTTCCCAACTGTGCTCTTCCCGCCTGTGCTCTTCCCGCCTGTGCTCTTCCCACCTGTGCTCTTCCCACCTGTGCTCTTCCCACCTGTGCTCTTCCCACCTGTGCTCTTCCTGCCTGTGCTCTTCCCAACTGTGCTCCAGAGACAGGGGTGCCAGAGCTTAGTGTCACTGCCATGCCTCAGTGGGACTGGATTTATTTTCAAAGCAAGAAAGCTTAGCTGAAGGAGCACACTAATGCTTTCTTTTGTTTCTGTCTCCAAGCTACTCAGGTCCCATCTGTTTCACTTCTGTTTACTAGACTCCATCCTGTAGGACCTCATCGCACATGTCTCCGTCCCTTCACAACGTGCTCTTCACCAGTGGTGCTCAACCTTCCTGCCTCTATGAACCTTTAATACAGGTCTTCATGTGCTGACCCCAACCATAACAATGTTTTCATTGCTACGTCATAACTGTGATTTTGATACTGTTATTAATTGTAATATGAGTATCTGTGTTTTCTGATGGCCTTAGATGACACCTATAAAAGGGTCATGTGACCCCCAGAGGGGTTGAGAATGGCTGTTCTACACATTTACAACCTTCTGCAACACTCCTTTTCTATCAAGTTAGGCTTGTTCCTGTTCTCAGTGTGTCTCTGCCCTTCATATGCTAATTTATACATGAGATCAGTTAAGGTTGAGCTCCAGTTTTCAGGATACCCGTTTAGGGTGAGAACGTGTAATCTGGGGCTCTAAAGCTACCCATTATGACTGAAGACTCTGATTCTTTCTGAGCCTACCCGATAAACAACCATGAAATTCAAACAAACAGGGGAGTCTGGTTTTTGAAGACCCATCTCGACTTTTTCTGTTCTCCTGAGGGACAGAGGTCTTGACCACTCCGGCTATCTCTAGTCTCTTCAGCTTGTCTACCAAGTTCATCTTTAGCTGGCCAACATCAGAATATAAAGGAGTAGAGAAAAATAAATCTTTTAAGTCAGGTATAATAATGTAATTGTTGGGCAGTGGTGGCCCATACTTTTAATCCCAGCTCTTGGGAAGCAGAGGCAGGTAGATCTCTACAAGTTTGAGGCTAGCCTGGTCCACAGAGCTAGTTCCAGGACAGCCAAGGCTACACAGAGAAATCCTATCCCAACACACACACACACACACACACACACACACACACACACACACACACTACAATGTCATAGTAAGAGCAGGAATCCCTGGCTGGAGGGCCATCATTGTTTTCACAGTAGCATTAATATACCTGAGATCATGTAACAGTAAAAACTTTTTGCCCTTTTATGAATGATAAAAATTGGGGAGTTCCAAGGACTTACTGAAAGTTCTATGTCCAAGTTGTAATTGGTTCTGTACTAGAAGTTGGGCCTATTTTAATTCTTCCACAGGAAAAAGTCATTGATCAATTGACACTGGGTCATTCCCGCTATAAGGGAAAACAAAAACCCTAAATGCTGGGGAAACCAACCCCTGGCACTCATGCAGTGGCAGAGCCCCAGCTGCTCCACCCAAACACTGGGGATTCCTGTCAGATTCCCCTCCAAGCTCAGTGGGACAGAAGGTAGGACTCTGAGTTCCACGACTGCAGGAAGCCAGAGAGGCTAAGGAGTCCACTTGGCCCACCTTGCTAAGGTCTGCCAAGATGTGTCCAGTGGAGATTGTTTTTAAATGATCTTCCTGAAAGGGTCTAAGCGATACATCACTGTAGTCCAGCTTGCAAAATAATTTACAGGGATTTTATCCCCTTTCCATAGGCTCTTTTAGAATACTCCTATGTGTTGTCAATCTTCATATCAATGGTTCCTTGCTGAGGAAACAAGGATTGCATTTTACAGACATTTGTACAAAGTTGTAGAGCTATTGCTCTGAATATTTTCATCCTTTGTGTCTCCCTTGGGTGAGAAGACTAAACTCTTTTGGTACTTTTTTTTTTTTTTTTCAGAGCTGGGGACCGAACCCAGGGCCTTGCGCTTCCTAGGCAAGCGCTCTACCACTGAGCTAAATCCCCAACCCAGAGAAGACTAAACTCTTTTTTTTTTTTTTTTTTTTTTGGTTCTTTTTTTCCGGAGCTGGGGACCGAACCCGGGGCCTTGCGCTTCCTAGGTAAGCGCTCTACCACTGAGCTAAATCCCCAGCCCACAAGACTAAACTCTTATCCTCCACCTCTATTTAAAGAAAATATTTTTCTACTGTCTCTGAGGGCTGAGTCCCACATTGGGTGCCAGTTTTAGGGGTCTCTGCCAGCAAAATAACTATCCTTGGGAGGCAAGGAGACAGTTTGGCTCAAAAAAACTCAGCAGCCAGTGTTCATTCCAACTTTGAGAGTTTGGCCACACATGGTTTATTTTGGGCATAGTCAAGCAAAGCATGACTTGGTAAAATTTTTCCTAGTGGTAAATAACTATCCTATGTGCACAATAATGCAGAACACAGGACTACATTGACACTCTTTGTAGAGTCCAGGTGAGATCTTTCATAAGGATGAGTTCTATGGTTGGCAAGCTTGTGATAAGGTGGGGGGAGGGGAACTAGTGTGGTCTCACCACATAGATAGTACAAAGGTCACCAGGCTATAAAGAACATCTGCTCCCAACTTTCTGGGAGGATAACAAGTTATGTATCCCTCCCTTTGAAGGGACAACCTCTGCATGTAACACTCTAGGTTCACCTACTTCTTATCTGTAAGCACAAGGACTTCCATACGTCTCATATCCAGTGTTCCCTAATACTGGTAGTAAGTGATACAGATGCCTGGCCATTTTCTTCCATTTGGGGATTGAGCATTGGGCCAATGCTACAGTAATGGTCTTTTTTTTTTTTTCTTTTTGAGACAGAATCTCTATGTAGCTCTGGCCATTCTAGAACTCTCTATGTATGGCTGTCTTAGAATGTTTAGAGATCTGCCTGCCTCTGCCTCCTGAGTGCTTGGAGTAAAGATATGTGCCACTCACCAGGCTACACTCACTCACTCTCTCCTTTATGCAGGAGAGGGGGTTTGTGACAGGGCTTCTCTGTGTAGCTGTGGATGTCTTTGAACTCACTCTGAAGACCAGGCTGCCCTCAAACCCAAAGACCTATCTGCCTGTCTCTGTGTTGAGAGCTTTTGGTGCTGCCTCTAGGGATTTGGCATTTGTCACTGGGCTCAGACAAGGCTCAGATAAGGATATTGGAAACCATGGGGCTTTGTTTACTGCTGTGCTGAATCACGACCTTGTGTGATCTCTTTCCTTACGATTTTACATAATTACTGTCTGGTGTGATCTCCTTGTTCACTATTTCTCTTGATTACTTTGTCTTTGATCTAAGAACTGACTGTGTTTTTGGATGCACCTAGGATGATACAAAAGCAGGCTGGAGAGAAATAAAGCTGCTTCAGCATCAGCCTCAGCATGGGCTGGGGTCATGTTATAATTTTGCCTAACTTTTTCTTTTTCAATCCTTACACCCTTGCTTGAGACCCTGTTGACTGACTGAACTGGCTTGGCCACCTCTGCCTTCCAAGTGCTGGAATTAAAGGTGTGTGCCATCCAAGAGAGGTATAGCTGGGTCCTCAGGTAGTGCAATGTCCAGTTTTCTGAGGAACCTCCAGACTGATTTCCAGAATGGTCATACCAGTCTGCAATTCCACTAACAATGAAGGAGTGTTCCTCTTTCTCCAAGATGCTCCAACATATAACAAGGACACATGCTCCACTATGTTCATCGCAGCCTTATTTATAATAGCCAGAAGCTGGAAAGAACCCAGATGCCCTTCAACAGAGGAATGGATACAGAAAATGTGGTACATCTACACAATGGAATATTACTCCGCTATCAAAAACAATGACTTTATGAAATTCGTAGGCAAATGGATGGAACTGGAAAATATCATCCTGAGTGAGCTAACCCAACCACAGAAAAACACACATGGTATGCACTCATTGATAAGTGGCTATTAGCCCAAATGCTTGAATTACCCTAGATGTACAGAACACATGAAACTCAAGAAGGATGATCAAAATGTGAATACTTCACTCCTTCTTTAAAAGGGGAACAAGAATACCCTGGGGAGGTAATAGGGAGGCAAAGTTTAGGACAGAGGCTGAAGAATCGCCCATTCAGAGCCTACCCCACATGTGGCCCATACATATACAGCCACCAAACTGATAAGATGGATGAAGCAAAGAAGTACAGGCTGACAGGAACCGGATGTAGATCTCTCCTGAGAGATATAGCCAGGATATGGCAAATACATAGGTGAATGCCAGCAGCAAACCACTGATCTGAGAACGGGACCCCCATTGAAGGAATCAGAGAAAGAGCTTGAAGGGGTTTGAGACCCCATATGAACAACAATGCCAACCAACCAGAGCTTCCAGGGACTAAGCCATTACCCAAAGACTATATACATGGACTGACCCTGGGCTCCAACTGCATAGGTAGCAATGAATAGCCTAGTAAGGGCACTAGTGGAAGGGGAAGCCCTTGGTCCTGCCAAGACTGAACCCCCAGTGAACAGGATTGTTGGGAGGAGGGCGGTAATGGGGGGAGGATGGGGAGAGGAACACCCATATAGAAGGGGAGAGGAAGGGGTTAGGGGGATGTTTGCCTGGAAACCGGGAAAGGGAATAACATTTGAAATGTAAATAAGAAATACCCAATTTAATAAAGATGGGGGGGGGGAAGGTGTGTGCCACCATACCTGGCAAGAATAGTCACTTATTTAAGTGGCTTAATCAAATATACCTCTCTCCCATAACCACTGCTCAAAGCAAACAAAACTTTTCTGACCAAAGTGTATAGCCACAATAGCCTATGGACATGAACACAAATATTTAAAACATAACGGTACACCCATCGTATTTATTTTACAGTAGCCACAGCTGCCTACTGAGGTCTTTGACCTCCCCCTGCCACAAGTTTTTGTCCAAGATTATTTTTCCAGATGTGAACTGTTGCAGGATATTTGATAACATTGTGAACCCCAAGATTGTGTTGTTTACTGGAAAAACCTGTTTCCAGTTGTGGTGCGGCTCAGCCCCAGCACACACCTTTAATCCAAGAGCTTTCTGCTTCAGTACAGTAAACGAGATTAAATAAAGTCAACCATAGGTCAAGAGGTGGAGCAAACAACCAGTTGACAGAGAGTGAACATAGGGGAAAAAACATAGTCAGAGGAAGTCAGGCGGATGATAGAAACACACAGGAAGTGGAAGGGAGGGACATTCAGCTTGAGGGTTTTTTGAGACACCACGGGGAAGGAATTTGTCTTCTGGGTTGTCAGCGAGGAAAGGGACATCTGGTGCTTTCTCTAGAAGGCTTTAACCCCAGCATCTGGTTTCTGAGTCTTTATTGGTAAAATTGAACAATTGAGATTTTGATAAAAAAAAAAATGTGATGCTCCACCACAGGGCCCCACAGACAGAGAAATCACCCCAGCTGGGGCCAAACTGAGAAGCCATCAGATTTGGTAAGCCATCTGGGAAGTCCTCCACGAGCTAAGGATGGGAGATCCCATAATAGAAGGCAATGGGACTCTGTATGGTGCTACTTTAGATGGTTTGAAAACAGAAGCAGAAAATGTAAAGATAAATGACTCAATTGTGATCGACTTAATGCCAATTAAGTCTGGTCTGATAATTCAGATTTTATCCCTAATAGCCAGAGTGGGTTCTGTGCCAAACACAAAAAGTGGATTGATAAGATACAAGCCATAGAAAAACTTACAAATGAAATAAGAAACCCATTCAGACACAGACAGAAGAATTTAGACAAGAACCTACCACACTACTGCATGATGAAATGGAAGAGGGTGGCCCAAGGTTATTAGAAAACCAACCTTAGTTTATCTGTTACTATACAAGACCTACCAGGAGAAGATAGGCACCACAAGGTTATGAAGAAGTTAAATGGAATCCTAAAGACACATTAGACATAAGGAGATCCAAGGAAGGGGTCACTTTATGTGGTATGCATTCACCCCATGTGAAGCAGACATTGAAATTCATGGGCAACTCAGAACAGATTTATCCCCAAAGACCGGGAAAATTTGGCAACAGTAATACTAGAAGCTGGCCCTCAGTTACCATGGTGCACGTGGTGGAAAGAGGAAGCTAAGGCCATAGAACAACTAAATAGGGGTAGAGATATTAAATCAGGATCAGTTGCTAGGTGAAAGTCAATAGGCTGAGTTACAAAGCCAGCTTAAATGTGATGACCACACTTTGGTGCTATGTCATTTAGCAGCTTTAAATGCTTGGGACAAGGTTTAAGAATCAGGAAAAAGGTCAGGGTAATTTACTAAAATTATACAAGGCCCAAAAGAAGCCTTCACTGATTTTTTTTTTTTTTTTTGCAAACATTGACTTCAGCAATAAATGGACTAGTATCAAATTCAGAAGTCAGGCAAAAATTAATCAAATCTTTGGCTTTTGAAAATACTAATTCAGATGCAAAAGCATGATTAGGCCCTTAAAGGCAAGATAAGTACCAATAGAAGGATGGATTACAAATACTCCTGATATTGGATTTCAGTTTATGATGTTACTTTGATAGGAGAAATAATTTCTAAAGTTTTAGAAAAATCAAAATGTCAGACATTTAATTGCTGTAAGCAAGGTCATTTGAAAAGGGATTGTAGGCAAGGCATTCCTAGAAGCAATTTTTTTCTAGAGATAATTAAGAAAAGGTTCCAGGCTTCTGGACCATGTAGAAGGTGTAGCAAAAGCTGGCACTGGACTAAACTCCCTAGGGGGCCCTGATATCAAACTGGATTCAATCATTTCAGAGACCAAAGCTGATATACAAATTAATAGCCCTGAAACTGAAGGTTTAGACGCAGGAGCGGATGCAACAGTAACTTCTCCAAAACCTTGCATCAAGATTGGCCTCGTTAGTTAAGAGCACCCCACTACTCTTCCAGAGGTCCTGAGTTCAATTCCCAGCAACCGCATGGTGGCTCACAACCATCTGTAAAGAGATCCGATGCCCTCTTCTGGTGTGTCTGAAGACAGCTACAGTGAGTGTACTTATATATAATAAATGAATAAATAAATAAATAAATAAATAAATAAATAAATAAATAAAGATTGGCCTCATTAGATGGTAAATATTCAGCTACTGTATGGCTTGAACCTTCATCTCAAGTGAAGAGTAAAAGAGGTAGAATCTATAGGGCTAGAAGGACAAATAGAGAAATTAATCAGTGTGTGGCTGATATAGCCATGAATTTATGGGGATTTGTTGTAGCAATGGGAAACACAAATTAACATTCCTCCAGTCTCAGAAACAAACCATAAAGAGTGCTCCTGAGAAAAACCTTAAAAGGTATTGTTAAGAACAGTCATAATCAGGTTGTGACAGGTGTTGCTCTTTCAAAGGTACCAGCCACCCTACCTTTAAAGTGGATAACTGATCAGCCTGTGTGGGTGGACTGAAGACCTATAACAAACGAAAACAACAGGGATAGAGACAGCTAAATGCTTAACACATCGAAACATCTAGCAGCCCATGGAATCTCCCTGTGTTTGCTATAAGAAAGAAATCAGGAAAATAGAGAATGTTAAATTTCAAAGCCATGAATGAGATGACTGAGCCAATGGGATCTTTATAGCCTCAGATCCTACTGCCTCCTTTCTTACCTAAGCCATGACCTTTGATAGTAATTGATTTAAAACATTGCTTTTTCACAATTCCTTTGCAGGAGTGTGATAGGGAAAGGTATACTTTCTCAGTACCTAGTTATAATCATAGTTGTCCAATAAAGAGATAACATTGGAAAGTCAAGACAAGGAATGTCAAACAGTCATACCATGTGCCAATATTTTATACAAGCGCTGTTAGAAGTAACTCGTAAGCAGTTTCCTCAATCTATAGTTTATCATTATATGGATGATGTCTTGACGACTGACTCAGATGTAGATAAGTGGAGATTCTACCAATTATCTAGGATATAAGATAGGTCTGCAAAATATTTGACCACAAAAATTACAAATTGGGAGAGACCAATTAAGAACTCTTAATGAGGGGTTGGGGATTTAGCTCAGTGGTAGAGCGCTTGCCTAGGAAGCACAAGGCCCTGGGTTCGGTCCCCAGCTCCAAAAAAAAAAAAAAAAAAAAAAAAAAAACTCTTAATGATTTTTCAAAATTGTTGGGAGATGTTAATTGAATTAGGCCCACAATTGGATTAACAGCTCAGGAGTTGATTTGTTCTAACCTTACAAGGTGACAGGGACTTAAATAGTCCAAGAAAATCATCAGCTGAGGCTGAGAGAATTGGCTGTGTAGAAAGGAGATTATAGATGTGCTGGTGGAGTACTTGGAGACAAAGATTGCCTGCATTTCACTTACTTTGCCTTCTACTCAATCTCCCACAGGAATTCTGATACAGAGAAACGATAGTGTCTTAGAATAAATATTTTTAGCACGGAAGCAGAGTAAAGTATTTATAGACCTATATAGAAAAGCTCTGTATTGATTGATTCCAAAAGGAAAAACATGAGACTTCGTCAATGAGCAGGAACAGATACAGCAGAAGTCGCAGTCCCTTCATGAATGCAGAAATTGCCTCATGGGCACAAGAGGAACACTGGCAAAAAGCTTGCAGTAACTTTCTTGGTAGAGATTAGCAACAAATATCCCCAAAGTAAGAGATTTCAGTGTATAAAAAGAACTAACTGGATTCTCTCCCATGTAGTAAAAAGAATAGCAGTTTCTGGAGCCACTGAATCCTATTCTGTTGCAAATAAATTGGGAAGGCAGGTTATAAGTCAGGAAAAAGAAAGGGGCTCAGAGCCCTTAGAGCTCAGTTAAAAGTCAGAGCTGGGTGCCATTCTTATGATGTCATGTGATTTTCCTGGATCTCTTTAGCATAGTTACTGTCTCTCATTCTGCAGCAAGAATTGTCTTAAGATTGAAACCTCTGAACTCATTCCAGATGACTCTGAACTCACTCCAGATGACTCAGAATGAACTTCGGTATAGCTTCAACTAAAACAAATAATCAAAAATAGAAGTCACCCACTGCTCATCACACATATCAGATCCCAAACAGCTCTCTACCAGGCCCTGTAGCACAAGGCAATGATGAAGTTGGTCAGCTATTAGTAGGAAATGTGCTAGAAGCCTAAGGATTTCATGAAAGATACCCTGTTAGCAGCAATGGTTTAAAGAAAGATTTCCTATCACTTGGCAACAAGCCAAGAAAACCATAAGGAAATGTTCTACCTGTTCAGTATAACCAAACTCTATTACCTGCAGGGAGTATCCGGCAGGTACCCAAAGAAATGCAATTTGGCAAATGGATGTGCTTCATTTTGCAGAGTCTGGAAAATTAAAGTATGTAACCATATGGTACGTAATACCATAGAGACATAGTCAAGATTCCAACGAGCAACTGCTTTAAGTTCTGGAAAGACTGGTGGTGTAACACATTAATTACTAGTGATGGCTATTATGGGGACAGCTGTACAAATGAAGACAAACAGTGCTCCAGTGTACGTCTCCAGTATGATGAAACAACTTCGTATATTTCATCCTAAAGCATATCACAGGCATGCCCCATAATCCTACCGGACAAGCAGTTAGACGAGGGTCTAATCATATTGTTAAAGAGATGCTTAATAAACAGAAAGGGGTTACAAAGACCCCCAGACATAGATTACATAGTGCTTTATTAATTTTCTATTTTTAATGCAAATGAGAAAAACAGCAGGTTCTGAGAGACACTGAATTGTTGGTGGGGGGGGGGGAACTGCTGAATTAAATCAGCCTGTATATTTTAAAGATGCTGATAATCTCAGAATCAAGCCAGGCTATGTACTGTGTTGGAGAAGAGGCTATGTCTCTGTTTTCATAGGAAACAAAAAGCTATTTTTTCCTTCCAAAGATCAGATTTGACTAGGGGAGACCTCCTGAAAATCATCATTACAGACACGAAGAGAGAACCCCAGAATAACTGGAGGGCTTGGTCTGGTGCTGCTGTAGATTCAAATGCTAAATTCTGTATCCAAGACGAGGAGACTTTGTGTTTTGTAAACCAACCTTGCCTCCCAAGTTATCCCTGATTGGTGAATAAAGACGCCTACAGTCTGGGCTGGGCAGGAGAGAGGCTGTGGAGCAAAGGTTCTGAGCTTGGGGGTCTGAGGAAGGAGAGAGATGAGAGATAAGCAGGAAGGAGAAGATGCTCAGGGAGGTGGGTCATGAGCGCATGGCCAGCCAATTGGAGAACAAGTGGCCCAGGAGGAACATGGCAAGTGATATCTCTAGGTTAGAAAAAATGGAAGTAACCAAAGTAGCATAGAGGGCTGATACCTGCCCAGCTCCAATGCTTTAAGGTTTATAAATATAAAGCTTCTGTGTCTTTTACTTGGGAACTAAGTGATCTAAGGTGGGGTAGAAACCTCCAAAGAATATTTACCACGACAGACAACAGAACAGATGGCATATATGCTCACCCCTCTACATGGGAACAGCTCCGAGCCTGGCTGAGACAGGGATGTCTGTGTAGCTGATGAGATTTACCGACAGAGTCGTCATGACTCAGTACTCCATGACATCCTTTTATATGGCACGGATGGAGATTTATATTACAGCTTGGTGACATAGTGCAAGTGGGACTTAACAAAGCTAACTGCCTTTTACCTGCTCAAACAGAGCTGAGACTTACGTTTTGCTGTTTTGTGCACACTGCACATCCCACACATCTGTCAATGCAGATGTGTATGTTTCCTTTAGAAGTCTGTATGTTTTCAGAACAAAAGGATCAGGCACTGATCAGACAAGTACTCCAAGTGATCCAGCCTCACGGACGGCCTCACTTGCTGTTTCTTCAAAAAGCTGCACCCAGGACAACTTCACAGCAGGATGGTCCAATCTCTCAGACTGCCTGCTCCTGCCAGGACTTCAGTAACGCCCTGCCCATCCCCATCACACAGGGACTGGACCACAAATGTTACAGCTCTCACTTCCAGGACTTAACCAACATCCCAACTTCTCTAGGTACCTTTGTCCCTGAAGAACAGGAAGAAATTTTAAGAGAAAGATGCCATGACTCCCAGCAGGTAGGGGGATGGCCTTTGGTGATTGGATGGGTGATAGATTTTGTTACCATTTAACACTATTGTTGACAAGCTGTTATTAGGCTTGGCCAGGGAGAAAGCACAATAAAAGAGGTTAGATCCAGGGATCTCTTTCTCTTTTTTTCCTTCTCCAATTCTTCCCTTTCTCTTTTCTAGTGTTAAGAGAAAAGGGGGAAGGGGGAGACAAAAAGGAAAAGGGGGGATATGAATGTTAGGATAAAAGGGTAGATTATTGAATCTACTTAAGGACTAGAAAGCAACAAGACTTGAATATTTTACATTGGTATGGATTTTGGCATATTGATACAAATTTACAGTTATTTTTGTTACAACATTGTGTGTGTGTGTGTGTGTGTGTGTGTGTGTGTGTTTCAATTCTTGTTTAAGGTACTGTATCTATGCAACTCATTCAAAATGTAAAGTTCTAGTCCTTAAAAATTACTATTACAAACTCTTCAGAATAATTAAGAAATGCAAATTGGTAGTTAGTCCATCAAACTTTATGGTCTTGTTAGGTACTTGTTTAGTAAATTACAGAAGTAAACCCTTTTAACCTCATGTAGATATTTTCAAAGTTAAACAGATGGTAAACAGCTAGAAGCAAATGTTTGCCTATTCAGATGTATTTTACAGAGATAGATGGTCTTCAAACACTTCAGAGATCTACAGAACGTGGCGTTTAAGATGCTTTAATTATTTATGGTGTTCTGTGGCAGTGAGATACGTCAGCCCTTGCCAGCACCCCCATGCTACTTCAAACAAGAGGGCGGAATTTGAAGAACGTCCATATGGAGTTTGCTTCAAACGTCACAGAGAAAGCCCATGGGCAGAAGACTGCCCTTTCCTCGACTTCTGTCAGCATACTGTTCACACTGGGCAGCCATGACACAGAGGAAGTGGACTGCTGAACTTTGCCAGGACAAGCTAGGCCAGTCCTTCACAATTCCTGCTTTACAAATAAGTCTGTCAGATAGTCTAACCCTGTACACCGAAGATGGATGCCCCAGTGTTACAGAGAAATCCTGGGAGACTGATCAGGCAGCCAGATGTCTCTGTCGTTTTTATAGTGTTGGACGTTGTTTTCTCTGCTCTTCCTGTTTACTCAGATAATATTTATCCTTCTCAGGTCTCTGTTGGGGTTGGAGAGACAGTTATGGTCTCATATAAAAGCTTGAGCTCTTTAGGGTATAAGAAAATGTTCAAAGGTCTAAAAAGATATTTTTAAGTTGGTAATGTAAATTATAAAGGTTAAAAGATATAAACATTTATATAATGATAAAAATGACTTAGGTACAGGACTTCGGACTCATCAAAATAGGGTAGATGGTGGAATAGTTCTTAAAGGTTGCTAGATACAAATGGACTGCACATTGTGAATGTAATTCCTACCTGATAGTTCTCATAATTGTTCCTACTGTGTAAGTGTATTGATGTTATAGAAAGAACTTGGACTAAAAGGGGAGATGTTGGAATAATGTCAGATCTCTCTACAATTACTTGTCCTGCAGGATTGTAGGGTATGTTAATATCACGTTTCCTATGTCGAAGCATTATCAACTTCGGTCTGTAAAAAGGCATTTCCAATATTGTTATCTAAATGTGCAATCTGAAAAACAGCATTTTCAGAAGCATTGAAACCTCGAGTATCAATGTTTTACCATGTGCATATATCCTATTCTCTCAACTCTACAAAATGAAACACATAACTTATTGTATGGTATTGCTGTAAGGTAGCATCATTAAACAGAACCTTTACGTTTAACTCAGCATACAGATCTCCATATAGTAATTGATCCTTGACAATATTAATACAATATCTAGTCTGGTTCCGTCGGCTCCTGCTGTAGCCTCTTTACTTAGCATCTCGACAGGCTGCCATTCTGCGATGCAATCACAAGGTGACGCTGTAGGCTTTAGACTGGTTTCCTCTGAAGCTCCTTTATTCTGAATCAAAGGATTCTCTTTTCTATTGCCTTCGATCTAGCATTTTTTCAGTCTTTTCCTTCTCTAAGTCTGTCTCTGGAAAAGGACATATAAAACTAATTACTACCGAAAATATAATTATTTGTTTACTGATAATTGAAACAAAATTATACAGAATCCACATGCCTCTGCCACTGTATTTTCCATTTTTTAACAAAGTATCTTCTTTTTAATCGCTTTAATTCTCTTTCCTTTGGAGACTTCTCTTTATTGCGCACACTTACAGAATTTTTCTTTCTCCTTTTTTTGTAGACTTTATAGTCAAACTCAGTATTTCTTTCTATGATTGTGTTCAGTCTATTTTCTTTAGCATATATGTATCTTTCAAAACACTCTACTTCTCTTTATCTGTCAGAGATTTTACTTTCTATGCATATTTATTTATTTCTCTTTTACCGTTTTCGAACTTAATATCTTTTACTGCGTTTAATTTTCTCTAAACTCTTTCTGTGGTTTAGTCTTTTTCATTTTTCTTTTTTAAGAATTATTTATTTATTTTATGTATGGGAGTACATTGCTGCTCTCTCTTCAGACACTCCAGAAGGGGACATCAGATCCCATTACAGATGGTTGTGAACCACTATGTGGTTGTGGGAATTGAACTCAGGACCTCTGGTAGAGCAGTCAGTGCTCTTAAATGCTGAGCCATCTCTCCAGCCCCCTTTTCACTTTTCTTAACACTCTTTCTGCATACTTTTGCTGACATAGCGATAAGCTTCTCCGTCCGCTGCCTTCTGCACCAGTGCAGGCTCTTTCTGCTGCACAGCTCATCTCGCTGGCTGCTGGCTCTGCTAGTCTTGCTTGGCAGCTTCTGAGCTTAGGGTTTTGTTCTTAGGCTGGCCTGTGTTGTGAAGCCTGTCCCCTCCTACCACCCTGGGCGGGACGGGTCCGCTGTTTGCCCTCCCATGACGGTCCAGCCTCACCTTGTCGGGCACCAGCTGGCCCCTCGCCTACTCGCTCCAGCTCTGGGAAGTTGCTGGGACCGCGCTGCGGCCGGGCCGCCGTTTCTACCTCGTCTCCTGGTGATGAACTGGATCTGCGTTCCTGCGAGCCGCAGTGCGGGCGCTCCTTGCGAGCCGCGGTGGATTGATGGCTCTGCCACAGCCAGAAGAACGTCTGGAACCCTGCTGCGGAGCGCAGGCAGCACCCAGCTGAGTTAGCTCACCCGCTGTATTCAAGTGCTCCGCTGCACAGCAGGGCCTCTGAAGGAGCTGTGCCTTTGAAGTGCCCTAAGGCTTCCGCTCCCCATTCCTTCCTGGCTGTGCTACTCATCAGGGTCTGAAGGCATCTCTTGACCGGCCAGAGATGACCGGCCACCTCCTGCCCAGCTAGAAAACTGCTATGGGAAGTATTTGTTCTCTGCTTTTCGCAAGCCTGAAGCTTGGATATTATGTGCCCTTACGTTGGAAGCCAAATGTAACCGTGATGGTCTTTGTATGCTCCCCCTTGCTCCGAGTGATGCCAGGAACACTTACTATATGTATTATGAGTTTAGGTACTATTGCTGGGCAGATTTAGCCAGTTTAACCTAGCAATATTGGCCTGACCTATGTCCCCCCACGTGGTGTATTATCTTTTAATTAGACGTCTGTCTCTTAGTCCTTGCTTCTTTCTCCAAGTCTGGGTAGGAACTCCTGCCTCTCTGGCCCCCACTGAGACCTCTCTTTCTACCGGGAAGTTCTGTCTTTTCTCTCCAGCCCGTCCATTCAGATCTTTATTTAACCAATCACAAGGTGATGAAGAACAATGTTTATAAAATACCGAGACAGGAGGTGCTTCATACTAGTGACAGAACAAGTCCTGCCTGACTTCAGATCTCTGCCAGCACAGAAATCAGCATTTGAATAATACAAAGATAATCTTTACACAGTGCACAAAACGCCACTCCTCCAAAATGTGTCCTGGAATTCTTGCTTTTCTGCTGGGGAGAGGCTTCAGACAGACTTCAGAGCAAGGGGCTCTCTCTTTCTCATGCAGCCATAATTTTCCCTGTCTCTGTGCAAGTACACTGGGTCTATAGTGAGCTGAGAGAGAGCAGGTGTGAATCCCCATGGCACAGAGTGATTTCAAATCTTTCAGCAGATTGTGTCAAGGTCTGTGTCACACAGGAAGCTTCTGCTCTGGGAGGCTGCTAGCCATGAGCACCAAGTATGCACTCTGTGCACAATTATGGAAGAGCTTTGCTGGGAGTGGTACTCTGGGCTGTCAGAATGTGAAATATATTGTTCCAAGTCTTCCTGACTTTTATTACATACACAGTGTTCTGCATATATATGACAGAAGAGGGCACCAGATCTTACTATAGATGGCTGTGAGCCACCATGTGGTTGCTGGGAATCGAACTCAGGACCTCTGGAAGAGCAGTCAGTGCTCTTAACCACTGAGCCATCTCTCCAGCCCGCCTTCTTGACTTTTAAAGTTTCCATTGGATAACCAGATATTATTCTGATGGTCCTGAAATCAGCATCTGTCTGTCTGTGTTTCTTAATTAACTAGTATTAGGGTTGATACCCAAGGTGATAATAGTGATGAGGGGGTGTGTGTGTGAAGAAGAGTGGAAGAGAGAAGAACCTACAAAGTAGCAAAGTCCAGCATACAGTGCACGTCTTAAATGGTTATTGTACTGTAGACACCCTGTGACCCTGTGGAGTGGTGCAATGGCTGGGCGGTGAGAAACTGATGATGTATTTTGCAACATGGCGTGCAACATGTCATTAGGCTATCATGGTTTTCTGTTGTTTCTTGTCTGTATTTAATTCATTAAATTTATGTGTGTGTATGAGTGTGTGTATGTGTGTGCATGTATGTGTGTGTGTATGCGTGCGTGCGTGCGTGTGTCTGAAAGAGAGAGAGAGAGAGAGAGAGAGAGAGAGAGAGAGAGAGAGAGAGAGATTTCACTCTGTAGCCCAAGATGGCCTGGGACTCCAGTAACCTTTCTGTTTTGGGGCTGCAAGCACGAGCTACCATACCCAGCTGTTTTGCTCCCCCTCCTCTGAGAAAGAGTCTCAAGCTTCTCAGAACTTACTATAGGAGTTGGTGTTTAACTCTGGTCTTTGTGGTTATTGGAGAAGCATTTCTATCACTAAACAGTCTCCCCAGTTCTCCTTTTTTGGGGGGAGGGGGAATAAGGTCTCATATACCCCAGGCTAGCCTCTCTCTGTAACTGAAGTTGACCTCATTTTTTGTTTTGTATTTTAATTAGATTTAGTCATTTATGTGTGTTTTGCCTGCATGTATGTGTACCAAGTGTGTGCTTTGTACCCAAAGAGGTCTGGGAAGTACATCAGCTGGAACTGGAGTTACAGACAGTCCTGAACCATCTCATGGGTGGTGGGAATTGAGTCTGGATCCTCTGCAAGAGCAAAAGGTGCTCCTAACTTCTAGCCATCTCTCCAGCCCCGGGCCTCAAATTCTTGCCTGGACCTCCTAAATGCTGAGTTTAGAAATATGCATTGCCATAGTGGGTTGCTGCCACTGATCTTAACCTCGTATAGTTTCTTTCTATATGAAGTCAACAGCCTTCATTTTATTTCAAGGAAGTACTGCATGGCTTCTGATTGGCATTGGAGTTGCCAGCATTGCTACCCTGGGCTTTGGGGCTATTAATAAAATAAAAGTTAGCTGCAACCCAGTGATGGCTGATATGATAGCATAGCTGAGAAGTCAGTGATGAGTTGGGAGAATGTACTGCAGGAGTCACTGCGTAGAGAAAGGTGCAGGCCTCTATGTGAAGAGGCCTCTGTGTGACGAGGCCTCTGTGTGCTGAGGCCTCTGTGCGCTTGCAGCTGTTGCTGTGGGAACTCCCCGCAGAGGGAGAGCTCGAATCTCTATGCCACAGCAGTTGTTGTAAGGATTATGCAGGAGTCTTACAAGCACATCTCATGACATCAATTATCATTCCTTAACCTTTTTGTTATGTGTTATGGAATGGGCAAGAACGTGGGAGAATACTAAAACCAAGAAGGGGATCCAGTACTGGCTCAAAAAGGAGAATGCAGGGGTTGGGGATTTAGCTCAGTGGTAGAGCGCTTGCCTAGCAAGCGCCTGGGTTCAGTCCCCAGCTCCGGAAAAAAAAGAAAAAGAAGAGAGAGAGAGAGAGAGAGAGAGAGAGAGAGAGAGAGAGAGAGAGAGAATGCAGACTCAGGCCTCTTACAGAGATAAACCTGTCTTTTCCTCCAGGTTTTTTTGTTTGTTTTGTTTTTGTTTTTGTTTTTTTTCTTTTCTTTTCTTTTCTTTTTTTTTTTTTTGGTTTTTGTTTTTTTCATTGCTAAGAACCAAACCCAGAGCTACCCTCAGGCTAATGAGGATCCAAGTACAACTCCAGCTCTGAATGATTGATTTCTTCGTTTGAGACAAGTGTTATCCCAGACTGGCCTTGAACTCAAATCCTCCTGCCTCAGCATCCATAGTGCTGAAACTATACTTAAGACTCTATCACATCCTGATTAAATGAATAATGTCTTTTTATTCATTTATTCAGTGTTTTGCTTGCATGTGTGTATGTGTACCATGTGTGCCTGGTGCCCTCTGAGGTCAGAAGAGAGCTCTGGAACAGGAGTTGTGGATAGTGGTGAGCCACTGTGTAGGTGCTGGGAATTGAACCCGGGTCTTCAGCAAGAAAATCGCTTTTAACCATTCAGTCTTCTCTCCTGTCCTTTAGATGAGTCGCTTCCTACTAAAAAGCCGAAAAACCCAAGCCGAGGCCATGTACTATTACAATGCAGAGTTCATGAGGCCCCTGGGTACAATCCTCAGCACACTCACTCACGTGCAGACACACACACACACACACACACACACACACACACACACACACACACAGCATCTTTGACCATAAGCTCCAGGCTTCCCATTCAGAATGTGTACAATGTGAACTACACTGTGTGTGGTGCTCAATGACAGAATGGTTTGTGAAATAGCATCCTCAGATGCCAAAACTGTAAGTTGAAAACGATAAGCTCAGGTGGCCAGAATGGCCCAGAGGGTAAACGTGCTTGCTGTGTAAGCCCGATGACCTGAATTTGATATGGAACCTACAGTAAAGGGCTGGAGATGGCTCAGCGGGTAAGAGCAACGACTGCTCTTCCAGAGGTCCTGAGTTCAAATCCCAGCAACCACATGGTGGCTCACAACCATCTGTAATGGGATCTGATGCCCTCTTCTGGTGTGTCTGAAAACAGTGTACCCACATACATGAAATAAATCTTAAAAAAAAAAAAAGAACCCTCCAAAATTGTCCGAGTCCACATGCATGAGTATACAATAATGATAATAATAATAATAACAATAATAAACTATAATAGTGTGCATGTGGAGGCCAGAAAACCTGTCATGTTGCTCTTAGGAGCCTGACCCCCTTCTCATTTGCTCTAGAGCTCAACAATTAGACTGGCCACACTTGGCAGTGAGCTCCAGGGTTATCTTACCTCTGCCACCCAGTTTCTTACTGTGGGTGCTGGGATTGAATTGGGTTTCTCAGCTTTAAAAAGTACTTTACTGACAGCTGTCTTCCCAAGCACCTCCTTCCTTTTCTGTTTTTTTTTCTTTTACTATTATGTTTTAATTATACTAAGTATATGCACATGGCGCTCACATGGCCCTAACCAGGAGCAGGACTGACAGACTGTGAGACATCTGACATATTCCTGGGAATTGAACTCAGGATCTCTGGGTGAGCAGTCCATACTCAGCCCACTGAGCCATCTTTCCAGGCCCTGGCTGTTGGTTGTGTGTGTTTGGGGACACTAGCACAAATGGCACTGGACTTGGGATCCTCCTGCCAGACTCCCCAGGACCTGATTCACTGCCAGGCATCTTGGCAGGAACTCATCAGAGGTGTGAGGACAGCAGAAGTGAAGTGAACATCCACCGTAGTCTCGCTCACCTGGAGGCTACAGGCAAAGGATCTTCTGAGTTCGGGGCAACAGATACCAACATGTCTTAAAAAGAGTGTGTTGTGGAGATGGGTCAGGGGTTAAGAGCCCTTGCTGTTCTTCCAAAGAACCAGAGTTTGGTTCCCACATCAGACCCCTCTCCATTGCCTGTAGCTGCAGCTACCCTCTCCTGGCCTCCGCAGACATCTGTGTGCACATGTGCACACACACAGACTTCTTAAAAAGGCGGCAGTTGACTGTGATCCTGCAGCTTCACAGTGACCTTGGGTAGCCTCCTCTCATCTGTCTTCGAGCATGAGGGAGGCTAAGATTTCCTACAGTTCTAAAAGTACAGGAGTGGCTGCAAAGGCCCAGCCCAGAGTGTTCCCAGACTGGACAAGCTGCCAGGGCCTTTCCCTCCTAATTCAGGAGCTGCTGGCTAGCAGGCTTCTCCCTGGTGGATACAGTGATGGGTGGTGATGCCAGACAAGGCAGAGCCAACATAGCAATTCATGTAGGGTCAGATATGTGCCAAGGGCCTATGACTAGGCTGCCTCCTTACCCCGCTTCCTTTTTTCACAGGTACAGCGGAGAGGCAAACAAGGTGATAGGCAAGAAAGAACTTTTAAAAAATACAAAACAAGCTACAAGAGCATTACTAGAGTTTGTGGAATTGTTTCCTTTGTTTTTTCTATTTCCCTCCTCTGCCATCTAATTACCCACATGCCCTCCTTGATTCAGAAAACCTGAAAGGCATCAGAGGACAACCTTCAAGAAATTCCCTCCTCCCACCGCTGAAATCAGGTCACTGGACTTGTAGTCCTTACCAACTGAGGCCTCCCCCTCTCCTGTGTATGCATGTGTGTAACTTGAGAACAGCCTGGAGATTCTGAACCTCCTTGTGCCTTCCATTACCAAGTGGCCCGTTGGCATGTGCCAGCACACCCAGTATATGCAGTACCGAGAATGGAAGCAGAATGAATATGTCTTGTTTGCTTGGCTGATTATTTTGGATTTTTTTTTTCTTCAAGTGAAACTAGATATCTGGGAGAGAGGGGAGTGAGGTTCTTTGATTTTCAATTCTCAATTAATTTCCCTCTTTATTATCTTTAGATGCAGTCTCAGGTGTCTCTACCTCCCCAATGAGGGGATCATAGGCAGGCACCACCACACCAGGCTCATGACCAGTAACCCTGAAAACGCAGCTGGCTCAATTCACAGAGCCATCGACGTTAGCCTCTGCATTAAAGAGGCAATGGCTTCAATAAGGCTCTTTTCAAACTCAAGCCTCTCAATACTTCTGAGACGGGAAACTGCCCTTGCTTCTCATATAGAGTTCTAGTGGGGTTTCCCACCCCAGTCCAATAGACTCAGGATCCAGGTGTGGGCAGATGCATCTGGTAACCACCTAGAAGACTGTACCCTGTTCCCAGGACCAACACTTGCTAGAACGCCTGTGATTTCCGTCGGCACGTTTAGGACTATGCCCCACACTCCTGGAAGATCTCTGGGTAAAGCTGGAAGCCCACAGGTGGATCCGGGTCCTCTTGGCCAGTGCCCAGGGCTACAGATAACTGACTGGCTTTTTTGTCCCTGTGACCTTTAGCTCCTGGCCGATGGACCCACTGGTGGCTTGTCATAGCTGACTTTGTTCGAAAGCCTCTGCCACACTGAGGGCAGGGGTAGGGACGCTCGCCAGTGTGGGTCCGCCTGTGGGCTGCAATTTCAGAGCCCTGGCGAAAGCAGCGTCCGCAGTCAGGGCAGGAATAAGGCTTTTCGCCTGTGTGGATCCGCATGTGGCGCCGAAGATATTTAGAATCAGCAAAGGCTCTGCCACAGACTGTGCAACTAAACGGGGTCATGCCGCTGTGCACCACCCGCTGGTGCTCATGGAGCCCAGAGCTCCGGCTGAAGCGGCGTCCACAATCAGCGCAACAGTAAGGCTTCTCCCCAGTGTGGACTCGGAGATGGCTGGTGAGTGCAGAGCGCTGTGTGAAAGTCCGCTCACAGTAAGGGCAGCGATGAGGCCTCTCCTTTCGGTGTATGGCCCGGTGCGTGCTCAGAGAAGATGCCCGACCAAAGCACTTGTTGCAGTCAGGGCAACAGAATGGCCTTTCACCCGTGTGAGTGTACAGATGCGCCACCAATGTGGACCGCTGGGAAAAACACTTCTCACAGTTAGGACAGCGATGAGGCCGTTCCCCTCGGTGAATGGCTCGGTGCATGCTCAGGGAAGAAGCCCGGCCAAAGCATTTGTTACACTCTGGGCACTGAAACGGCTTTTCACCTGTGTGAGTGTACAGGTGCTCCACCAATGTGGGCCTCTGGGCAAAACTCTTGCCACACACATGGCACCCATGACGCTTGTTTGCCCTCAGGACCCTGGCTCGAACACTACCAGAGGTGGGTGGCCCCTGTTGAGGGTCCTTGGACAGCAGATCCAAGTTGGTAGAAGGGGCAGCAAATGTGAGGTGTGGCTCCTTCGGCCCAGCTTCTGTAGAAAATGTCCTCTGAATTGCTTCAGTCTCTTCCCTTGGTTTCCTCCTTTTCTCCTCTTGTCTGCAATCTGCTGGGAGACCATGAAAAAGCTCAGACTCCGACTTATACTGCTCCTTTATTCCCACAGCCCCACATGGGGACAGATAGGGCACAGGAGGGGAGAGGCCACAGCATCTGAGCACGTATGGTGCATGGATGTCAGATGCAGCATAAAGAAAGGCTTCTGTGTGGTCCCCATTTCCACGTGCAGTGGGCTAAGCACTTGTCAAAGGTGGACAGCAAGACCTGAAGGAGCCTCCGGAAGAGAGCCACAGTGGTGGCAGAGGAGGAGTGGGAATGCGGGGCTACAACCCATACAGCCTATTGACCCAGTAGATATGAGGTGAGAGCACTGGGCAGGAACAATCACAGCCCTTTTCTAGATGAATCCAAGGGCCAGCTATCATGGGTTTGGCCGAGAAACAGGAAAATAGGGCAGAAACTACGGGGCAGTAAGTGCAGTCCCTAGAAGACACCACACACAGGCTGGCAACACAGAAGTTCCCCCAAGCTGGAGTATCCAGTCCTTCACCTGAGTGGACTTCAGTCTTGCACATGGCCAATTCTGGATCCTGGGCACGGGGTCCCCACAGTTCGGTCTCTTCCTCCACCCAGCAGATGAGCGCTGGTTTGGCGCCTCGGACTCCTGGAGGGAAAGATAGCAAACCCCATTAGTCAGTGAGGACGACCCACTTGGTCCGGACCGCCAGCTCTCCGCTCCACCGTGTCCCGCGAAGTGCTAGCCTAGGCGTCCAGGAAGATTCTCACCGAGAGAGCCCAGAAGACTGTAGGTCTCGCGCATCACCTCCCGGTACAGGGCTCTCTGTGCCGGTCGCAGACATCCCCATTCCTCCGGTGAGAAATACACGGCCACGTCCGCGAAGCTCACAGCCCCGAGCTTACAGAACGCAGGCTGTGCGGAGGCCCTTCCCGGAGCAATCTGCTGAGCCATGTGGAGTCCCCGCGCGGGTCCCGTGTCAGCCCAACGCCCTAAGGGTCGCCTGCCTAGCCGGACATGTCCGCGGTCGGTACAACGACTGAGAAGGGACAGGACCAGTTTCCTGAGCACCCCTATGAAGGTAAAAATTGAAAACTGATAGGAACACAAGCATGATCCCACGACGCCTGCGTAAAAAAAAAAAAAATGTCGACAGGGGGCGGGGCGTCACAGGATATATGCTCCCTAGCGGTCCTGCCCAGGGTTGCATCACTGGACTTCCCGGATTAATGTCTTCTAGCCCTCATCCAAAATGGCCACAGAGCCTACAAGTGCCAGTCTGAGAACAAGTCCCAGGCTGACAGGCCTATGTAAGACTCCCTGCCTGTGAGATCCACATGCACAAGGTCAGCTATGTGGAAGTGGCCTCTGAATAGATGTTTAGTATTTTGTTTGTGGTCAGTGTATCATGGAGCTGGAAGCAAGCCTGTGGAGGGAAGACCATTAATAAGCTAGAAAATGAAGCAGGCCTCCAGTTAGGGTGTTTCCACCATCTTGGTCTACAAATCTCAAACAAATATTGACTGCTCCTGATATAGATCAGACATCATAGAGCTAGTCTTTAATCAGCCCAGACACCGGGGACATTCAGGATCATCTAATCTTCAACTGCAAAACTGCATGCCTGCACATCTGGATTTCTCTCCCTCTGGGCCATTTGCGAGAGTCCCATGGAATATCCAGGAGGAACGATGTCCCACTCCGTCATGGTGGAGACACAATATGGTGCAGGTGAAGGGGGTACCCCTGTAGACCCATGCTGAGGCATCCCTTCCCCCCTGAGGTACCAGCCACACGGTATAGTATAGAACAGAGTTTATTGAGGGCATGGGGAGTGGAGTGGAGGGGGTAATAGAGACAAAGAAAGGGAGGGAAGGAGGGAGGGGGAGAGAGACAGAGACAGACAGAGAGTGAGGGGGAGAGGGAGAGAGAGAGAGAGAGAGAGAGAGAGAGAGAGAGAGAGAGAGGCTGGCCATGAACACATAGGGGGAGAGGGGAATCGGGAGAGAAGGGACAGAGAGGGAAGAGGGGAAGAGAGCAAGAGAGCAAGAGGAGAGGGCAAAGAGCCTCTTTTCTAGTGAGTCAGGCACACCTGCTGTTGCCAGGTAACTGTGGGGCAGAGCCTAGAAGGAATGCTAACATTCCTCCATTTTGGTTTAATTAAAAAAGGAAAAATTAGAAAGAGTTGATGGTGAAGCGAGTAGAGTCATCATGATCTTCAGCTACTTCCTGCTGACCTTGGGGCAACATATCCCTGGGAAACTTAGGAGAATGGGCATGGGGATGTTAGTCCAGTCTTAGGAGAGTTGGCGGTTTCCCTGCTGTCCGGGGTCTGTGGAACCATCTGTGGACAGATAGGAAGGAGCAGTTCCAGTAGGAACATCTGGGTCTGTGAGAGAAGACCGGAGCATCTATGGGTTGCTTCCCTGGAGTTGTCCTGGATGTAGTAAAAGGCCTGGGCTTGACAAGATGCTGAAATACACACACACCACCGCACATACACACATGTACAGGTAGAAAATAAAGCTAAGTACATATGGGAGAAAAGAAATTTTTCTTAGTACATTTGAAAACCTTAGATCTTGGTGGTTGGTGGTAAGGGGAGTCCCAATCCCAGGGCACAGGAGAGGAATCCCATTCTCTGGGACAGGTCGTGTACTGGCTGGTTTTATCTGTCAAGTTGACACTAGCTGGAGTTATCACAGAGAAAGAAGCCTCCCTTGAGGAAATGCTTTCATGAGATCCAACTGTAAGGTATTTTCTCAATTAGTGATCAAAGTAGAAAGGCCCATTGTGGGTGGTGCCATCCCTGGGCTGATAGTCCTGGGTTCTATAAGAAAGCCAGCACCCCTCCATGACCTCTGCATCCTGCCTCCATGTTCCTGCCCTGTGTGAGTTCCAGTCCTCACTCCCTTTGGTGATGAATAGCAATGTGGAAGTGTAAGCTGAATAAATGTCTCCCCAATTTGCTTCTTGGTTGTGTGCAGGAATACAAACCCTGACTACGACAAGTGGGAACTTAGGCTATTTAATGGCAGGTGTACTTATCTGGATGGAGACTCTTTGATCCATGAGAAGTAGATCTGAGTGGGTTTCCTGTAGCTTATAAGTTTATAAAAGAGATAAATTTGTTAACAACCTGAACATTCTTAAAGATGAGCCTAGGGAAGACAGAAGTTTTCGTGGAGCAGAAGGGTTTTTTCCTTCTCTCTAGGAGACTGAATATATTGCATTTAAAAATCAAAGGAAATGAAAACCATGAGCTTGTGGATATAGTTGATCATACAGTGTTAGCAAGAGAGAAACCTTAAGTCCATAGTTAAGACAACCAAAGACCCTTGTATTTGAGCATGATGGCTGATTGTGTAGAGTCAGCAGGAGAGCACCTCATCTTAAGGCAGTCAAGGGAATCTTAAAATTTGAACTTGTGATTATACAGTTAGATCGTATAGTGGAATGTTTTATTAGAGTTAGGCTAACTTATAAAAACTATACTGATTAATGTTAGGACAATGGTGTAGCAAGGGGAGGAAATAATGAAGCATTTAGTCTCTGGAAACTGAGTTTAGATAAGGAAGTAACCTTATCTCTGTAACCTTTTTTTCTCCCTAATCTAGTGTTGGGGGCTAAAATGGTAGAAGAAAAGGGGGTGGAAAAGGTGGGAAGAAAGAAGAACCCACAAAGTATCCAAATCCAGCTGGAGTGATGCCCAACATGAGTCCAGGCTGAATGGGAAATCTGATCCCAAATGCTGAAGGGAAACTGGTACAGGACTAAGGGGTGGATATTTTTCTTTCCCCATTCCAACAAAAACTTTATTGGGACTGCCATGACTGGTTTCTCCCCAGAATAATCCCAGATTTGCTCCCAGAGAAGGTCTTTTGTTTTTTTCTTTTTCTTCTTCCTATAATTCATTTGGAAAAAGTTTGAGGGAATGAATATGCAATTGGAAAAACTGTGGGTGGAATGGAGGGCCTGAGAAACAAAAACTTGGTGGAAATGGAAAACAAAATGTGTGTCTCTACACTTTTATTTCTGAAAGTCTTGCCTACTTAGAAAAAAATTGAGGATGGAAATGAAAGCCCTTGGGAGTTGAGGAGTACCAGAAAAGGAATCACAAAAAGGCTTGATCCCAGTGACTGCTCAGGAGAGCAGGAGTCTCTCCCAGGAAGAACACGGGAAAGAAACAGTGCTGGAGGGCAGTGGGGGTCAGAGTAAATCTTGAAATGGGAGAGGACAATCAAATGAAACATCCCATTTTAAAGAAAGTTTTAATCCCCAACCAACTGCACCACCAGAGTGGGAGGGGGTTGGCCCAGGGTTACAAGATCACTGTGAGTTGTCCCAGTAGTCATACAACATGTCTCCTAATGGTGTGGAACAAGGCTTTGCTGTGATAGGATGTCGTCCTATAGAAATGATAATCTAAGACAGTTTAAAGAAGCCATTTCCCCCCCAAAGGGGATGCATATGCCATATGCAAATTCTAAATAACTGGGCTATTCAAAACAGAATGATTCCCCAAGCTTGGAAGGTACTGGTGACAGCTGTACCAGAGGTTGGCCCATGGTGGCAAAAGTTAACCTGGTGGAGGGAAGAAGCTTCGAATACTGAACAGCGAAACAAAGCACAAGGAATGCATACAGGAAAAGGCCAGTTGCTAGTTGAAGGGCAGTACTCTCATAATAAAAACAGATTAAGTTTAATGATGCTACTAGAGAACAATGTCACTTAGCAGCTGGACGAGCTCGGGATAAAGTTGAGCCTGAGAAAAGGTCCACCCTTTTTACAAAGATTATACAAGGCTCTGCAGAAGCCTTCACTGATGTTTTTCCTCCCAAAGATTATTCTCAGCTGTGAACAAAGCCCTATCAGACCCTGAATTGAGGCAGCTGTTGATAGAGACCTTAGCATAAAGGCACGGCAGCACCTATGGAGGAGAGGAAAAAGGGTACAACCAATATTGGTTCTAACATGTCACATGCTAACATCAAATCAAGGTATAGCCAGAGGTCTCCAATATCAAACTGCCCAGTGTGTTAACTGAAGGAAATTCAGTCATTTGCAGAGAGACTGTGATGCAGCCACTAAAGATCTCAGCTCTCAAAATGCTTGGTGCTTTAACTGTGGGGAACATTCTCATTTACAACAAGAGTGTGAACCAGGCTTCTCTAAGGGCAATGGTTTTCCTAAATATAAACCAGAAAGGAGGCCTCGGCATCTAGGGTTGTGCAGGCGATGTGTCAGGGTTTGCCACTGGACCAGTGAGTGTAGGCAAAGAGAGACATTCAAGGTCATTTCTTAGCATCAGGAAACAGCCTTGGGGCCTGGCTTGAGGTGCCCCAGGAAAAATGATGAGCTGTTTTCCCCGTCAGCCAAGGAGGAACATGCAGACCCCAAATCTCAACTAAGCAGTGCAGGTCTAATGCAGGCTGCAGCTGGCAGTGCTGCTCTAGAGCTGGCCACAGATAAACCTCTGACTCTACCCCTGACACCAACTGACAAGTGCTAGAATCAAGCACGTGCCAGCCCAGCCAGTATAGACAGCACTGAGAATGGAACCTAGAACTTTTCTCTCTCTGCTTGGTTGAATATTTTGGGTTGTTTTTTAAAAGGGGACCTAGAAACTTGGGCCTTTGGCACGTGTGAGAGATTCTTTGATTTTTAAACCTTAATTAATCTCACTTGGTATTAATCTTTAGATAGAGTCTCAGGTGACCCAAGCTGTTCTCAATCCTGATCTTCTGTCTCTACCTCCCCAGTGAGGGGATCATAGGCAGGCACCACCACACCAGGCTCCTGACCAGTAACTCAATCCCTGAAAACTCAGCTGGCTCAATTCACAGAGCCATCGACGTTAGCCTCTGCATTAAAGAGGCCATGGCTTCAATAAGGCTCTCTTCAAACTCAAGCCTCTCAATACTTCTGAGCCGGGAAACTTCTCATACAGAGTTCTAGTGGGGTTTCCCACCCCAGCCCAATAGACTCAGGATCCAGGTGTGGGCAGATGCATCTGGTAACCACCTAGAAGATTGTATCCTGTTCCCAGGACCAGCACTTGCTAGAACGCCTGTGACTTCTGGAGGATGCTATAGGTTCAGGCCTCTGGGCTTCACACAGTGTACACATTTCACCCTCTATGTCGGCACGTTTAGGACCATGCCCCACACTCCTGGAAGATCTCTGGGTAAAGCTGGAAGCCCACAGGTGGGTCCGGGTCCTCTTGGCCAGTGCCCAGGGCTACAGATAACTGACTGGCTTTTCTGTCCCTGTGACCTTTAGCTCCTGGCCGATGGACCCATTGATGCTTCGTCATAGCTGACTTCGTGGGAAAGCCTCTGCCACACTGAGGGCAGGGGTAAGGACGCTCGCCGCTGTGGGTCCGCCTGTGGGCTGCCATGTCAGAGCCCTGGCGAAAGCAGCGTCCACAGTCAGGGCATGAATAAGGCTTTTCACCCGTATGGGTGCGCATATGGCACCGAAGATATGCGGCACGGGCAAAGGCTCTGCCACAGTGTGTGCAACTAAACGGGGTCATGCCGCTGTGCACCACCCGCTGATGCTCACTGAGCCCAGAGCTCTGGCTGAAGCAGCGTCCACAATCAGCGCAACAGTAAGGCTTCTCCCCAGTGTGGACTCGGAGATGGGTAATGAGGCCAGATCGATGCGTGAAGGCCCGCCCACAGTCAGGGCAACAATGAGGCCGTTCCCCTCTGTGAATGGCCCGGTGCGTACTCAGGGAAGAAGGCCAGCTGAAGGATTTGTTGCAGTCAGGGCAACGGAATGGCTTTTCACCTGTGTGAGTGTACATGTGCGCCACCAATGTGGACCGCTGGGTAAAACTCTTCCCACAGTCAGGGCAACAATGAGGCCGTTCTCTTCTGTGAATGGCTCGGTGCATGCTCAGGGAAGAAGCCCGGCCAAAACACTTGTTACACTCTGAGCATTGAAACGGCTTTTCACCTGTGTGAGTGTACAGGTGCTCCACCAGTTTGGACTGTCGGGTAAAACTCTTCCCACACACATGGCACCCATGACGCTGATCTGCTTTTAGGACAGTGTCGTGCAAAGGAACAGTGGGCTGACCCTGTTGAGGGTCCTTGGACAGCAGCTCCAGGTAGCTCGGAGAAGCAGCAAAGGAGGGGCATGGCTCCTTCGGCCCAGCTTCTGTAGAAAACGTCCTCTGAATTGCTTCAGTCTCTTCCCTTGGTTTCCTCCTTTTCTCCTCTTGTCTGCAATCTGCTGGGAGACCATGAAAAAGCTCAGACTCCGACTTATACTGCTCCTTTATTCCCACAGCCCCACATGGGGACAGATAGGGCACAGGAGGGGAGAGGCCACAGCATCTGAGCACGTATGGTGCATGGATGTCAGATGCAGCATAAAGAAAGGCTTCTGTGTGGTCCCCATTTCCACGTGCAGTGGGCTAAGCACTTGTCAAAGGTGGACAGCAAGACCTGAAGGAGCCTCCGGAAGAGAGCCACAGTGGTGGCAGAGGAGGAGTGGGAATGCGGGGCTACAACCCATACAGCCTATTGACCCAGTAGATATGAGGTGAGAGCACTGGGCAGGAACAATCACAGCCCTTTTCTAGATGAATCCAAGGGCCAGCTATCATGGGTTTGGCCGAGAAACAGGAAAATAGGGCAGAAACTACGGGGCAGTAAGTGCAGTCCCTAGAAGACACCACACACAGGCTGGCAACACAGAAGTTCCCCCAAGCTGGAGTACCCAGTCCTTCACCTGAGTGGACTTCAGTCTTGCACATGGCCACTTCTGGATCCTGGGCACGGGGTCCCCACAGTTCGGTCTCTTCCTCCACCCAGCAGATGAGCGCTGGTTTGGCGCCTCGGATTCCTGGAGGGAAAGATCGCAAACCCCACTAGTCGGGGACGACGGACCACTTGGTCAGTACCGCCCAAGGCCTGACCCGTGCCCAGGGCCCTCTGCTGCACTGCAGGACCCACAGTGTAAAGCACAGCGCTACTCTAGGTGACCAGGAAGGTTCTCACCGAAAGAGCCCAGAAGACCGTAGGTCTCGCGCATCACCTCCCGGTACAGGGCTCTCTCCGCCGGCTGCAGACACCTCCACTCCTCCGAAGAGAAGTACACGGCTACGTCTGAGAAGCTCACAGTCCCGGGCTTATAGAACTCAGGCTGTGCCGAGGCCCTTCCAGGGGTAATCCGCTGCGCCATGGCAACTCCCCGCCTAGACCCCCGAGTCAGCCCAGAGCCCTCAGCGTCGCCTGCCCGGACCCAGGTTGCCGCGGCCAGGTACGAGGACTGAGAAGGGACAGAAACCAGGTCCGTGAGCACCCTAAAGTAGGTAAAAATTGAAAACTCATAGAAGCAGGTACAGCAGCAAGACTTGGCGATGAACTCATAAAAATCGTAACAGTACTTGTGTATATGCGTGTGCGTGTGTGTGTTGGGGTGAGCTGTCTTAAGCACTATGCTTCCTATGGGGTCCCGCCCAAGGTTTACGTCACCGGATTTCCTGGGTCATTGTTTTCTAGCCCTCATCCAAAATGGCTAAAATGTCTACAACTGCCAGTCTAAGAGCAAGTCCAGAGTAGACACGCCTATGTGGGCGGGGACTCCGTGTGTGTGCGTAAGAATGAGGTTAAGGAGTGGTACAGATTCTGGACCTTCAGAGCCCTCTCAAGTTGAGCTAGGTGAAAGCAGTCTGTGAATTTTGGGTTTGGGATAGAATCCGAGAAAACTCATTTCAGAGACAGAAGCTTTAAAATGAAAGCCTTATTTTCTGTGTGCGCGTATGTGGGTGGCCAGTTTGGGAGCTGAACTGCATCCCAGAGGGGAGATTGTACATTTTCATAGGACAAGAACACACAGCAAGGGGATTTGGGTGGGCTGTTGCATTAATCAGTTATATTTTGAACAATGGGTTAAACAAGGAAGTTAACTTTGGTGACTGGACCTCATCAGGGTCACCTTGTTTCAGGATCCTTGATTCAGCTTTTGTGGTCAGGTCTCCTGGACTGGCCTCAAATATAGAAAAAGGGAACCAAGGGTTGGGCAAACAGCACATTTACGACTTGTGAGCCTTAATTTAGACCAAGGGATAACAGGAACTTCCCTCTTTATGTCCTTCCCTGGATAACAAACAAACATGAAACACCTGAAGTCGCAGGGTCTGGTTAGTTCCAGCCTCGGAACCTGAACTCAGTTTTCACCCTGTGAGCAAGATGGAGGTTGTTGCTGCAATTGCTGGACTCAGGAAACTGTCTCCTACCAGTAACAGGTATTTAGTGTTTTCCTTTTGGTCAGCGTATTATGGAGCCACCGAAAGCCTATGGAGGGAAGACCATTCATAAGCTAGAAGATGGGGGTGGAGAGATGGCTCAGAGGTTAAGAGCACTGACTGCTCTTCCAGAGGTCCTGAGTTCAAATCCCGGCAACCACATGGTGGCTCACAACCAACTGTAGTGGGATCTGGTGCCCTCTTCTGGTGTGTCTGAAGACAGCTACAGTGTACTTATATAGAATAAATAAGTCTTTGGGAAAAAAATAAGCTAGAAAATGAAGCAGTTGTTTCCACCAGTTTGGTCTACATCTCTCAAACTAGTTAAGGAATGCTGCTCCTGACACAGCTCAGAGATCACAGAGCTGTTCTTTGATCAGCCAGGACACCTGGGACATTCTCGACCTAAACTTCTAAAACTGTACATCTGCCCTTTTAAAGTTTCCGTTGGATGATCAGATGTTATTCTGATAGGTCTGCCGTCAGCATCTTTGGCCAGCTGTACATCTGTCTGACAGAGTATTGATAACCAGAACACACACAGAACTCTATTCCACCGATTCTTGCTGTCAAGGTTCTTTCTTTCTTTTTCTTTCTTTCTCTCTTTCTTTTTCTTCCTTCCTTCCTTTCTTTTTTTCTTTCCTTGTTTCTTTCCGTGTGTGTGTGTGTATGTTGTGTATTTTTCTCCAGACATATTTTCTTTGAATAGCCCAGATATCCTGAAACTTCCTATGTAGACCAGGCCTCGCTCAAACTCACAGAGATCCTCCTGCCTCTGCCTCCCTAATGCTGGGATTAAAAGGTTGCACCACCATGCCTTTAGCTATATTTTGTTGAAAGAGGAAACAATCCAAATGTCCTTCAATTTAAAAGTGACGAATAGAAATGTGATACATATACACTGTGGAACACCATTCTGCTGTATAAAGAAAAATGGAGGGGTTGGGGATTTAGCTCAGTAGTAGAGCGCTTACCTAGGAACCGCAAGGCCCTGGGTTCGGTCCCCAGCTCTGAAAAAAAGAACCAAAAAAAAAAAAAAATGGAATTTGCAGGTTGAGATGGCTATTCTTGTCACTTTGACTATATATGGAATGAGCTACAATCCAGACATGGAGGGCAGAGCTGTGATCCAGGTCCGAGGCTGGAAGACCTTTAGTCCAGCTCTGGAGGCACACCTCTTATCTTGGCCACACCTCCTGCTGGAGGCCTACATGACGGCAATGGGAAAAGGAAGGGTTCCTTCTTTGCCTTCTTGTACTTACACTGATCTCAGCTAAACAAGAATAGTTTATTGAACACACAACCTAACACCGAATGTTCAGGACCACAAAAAGGACTCACAAGCCTAATTGGTGTGCTACTCTGCTCTCAGAATAGGAAAAATCAGGTTCAAAGTTTTGAGGCCACCCCAGTCACTCTGAGCTGCAGTGGAGGACTCAGCTGCCTCCCTCTCTCGTTTCCCAATGATCCCCCACTCCCACCCCTGCCTGTCTTCTCCTGCAGCCTCCTCCTGCAGGTGGTTTCCACTGAAGAAAAGGAATTGTACCGTATGTCCGTTATCCAGAACCACACCTTTTGACCCCTTTGTTGATGCAAGTAAGGGTGATGACCTGCTTCCTGCTGGCACTGAGGATTATATCCATAAAAGAATTCAACGGAGAAATGGCAGGAAGACCCTTACCACTCCCTGTCCAGGGGATCACTGATGATTACGATAAAAAGAAACTAGTGAAGGCATTTAAGAAGAAATCTGCCTGCAACGGTACTGTAATTGAGCATCCAGAATATGGAAAAGTATTTCAGCTACAGGGTGACCAGCACAAGAACATATGCCAGTTCCTGACAGAGACTGGACAGGCTAAGGAGGATCAGATGAAGGTTCATGGGTTTTAAGTGCTTGTGGCTCACAAGTTTAAAAACCTCACAGCTTGTATAATGTAATCATTTGGGTCCCCTTTTAACTTGGGCAAGTATAACTTGTTCATGCAATAAACTGAAAAGAGACATTAAAAGTTTAAAGGGCAAGGAGGGGAGTAGTTGGTTTACTAGGCAAAGTATTATCAGCTAATATTTAAACTGATTGGCCCTGGGTAAGGTTAGGGGATTGGTGGATGGGAGGTGAACACGGGAATTTCAGAACATTGAGATAACAGAGCATACATGGGTATTATAATAACAACTTTTTGGCTTACTAGTAGCAGTCTTCAGTGTCAGCCACAAAAATTATAGTGAGCTCACAAGTAGGTGCAGGAAGGGATGCCCTGGTGCAGTGGTCAGCTCTGACTCAAGATATTTTAGACATAACGGTTCATATTGACCTTTGATTTGATGGGTCCTCTGTAAAGCTTTGTGGGATTTCTTAAGATTAGCAAACGTCAGGGTTGGAGAGAAGGCTCAGCGGTTACAAGCTCTGACTGCTATTCTGAGGGTCCTAGAGGGGAGGTAGAAAGTGCAGTCCATGAGATAGTGCACTATGGTACTAAGGAGCTTAATGAGTTTACTAATTCATACCAGCAGAAGTCTGGGGAATGTGTGGGAATGGATCTTAAGGGTGTGGGATAATGGAATGGAATAACAGAGGAACACAACTAGATCAGGCTGAGTTTACTGACATGGACCCTCAGAGTGGAGATTCTAAGTTTAATATGGAAGCTTGCACAGTTAAAAGAGGTGTCAGACGTTTGATTGATTGGTTGGCTGAAGTGTTTATCAGAGGACAGCCTACTGAAAAGGAGTTGGAGATGCCTGATATTCCCTGGTTTCGTGTTGATGAAGGGATTTTAAGGCTCAGGGAAACTATAGCCTTAACTGCACCTATAGCCTCACGGATGTTCCCTATGATCAGTTGACTGAGGAAAAGAGAACTAGGACCTGGGTTACCAATGGTTCTGCAGGCTATGCAGGCACCACCCAGAAGTGGACAGCTGCAATATTACAACCCCGTGTTGGGACAACCCTGGTGAAGGGAAATCTTCACAGAGGGTAGAACTTTGGTAGCACACGTGGTAGTACAGTTTGTTTGAAAGAAGAAGTAACCAGATGAACGATTGTTCACTGACTCATGGGCTGTAGCCAGTGGATTGACTGAATGGTCAGAGACTTGGAAAGATCATGACTGGAAAATTGATGAGAAAGACATCTGGGGAAGAAGTGTGTGGATCGATCTCTCCAAATGGGCAAAGGATGTGAAGATATCTGTGTCCCATGTAAATGTTCCCCAAAAGGTGACTTTAGCTGAGGAGAAATTAAGAGATAAAGTAGACCGGATGACCTGTTCTGTGGACAGTCAGTTTTTCCTCGAGCTGTTCCTGCCATTGCCCAATGGACACATGAACAACGTGGCCATGGTGGCAGAGATGGGGGTTATGCATGGGCTCAACAACATGAATTTCCACTCACCAAGGCTGACCTGGCTACAGCTGCTGCTGCTGAATGCCGTGTCGGCTAACAGAAGAAACCAACACTGAGTCCCAGATATGACACCATTCCCCAAGGTTACCAATCAGCAACCTAGTGGCAGCTTGACTATGGTGGACTGATGTCTGTATGCAGGTGAGGGCAGGCACAAAATAAGGCAAGGCCTGTGACTGGGCAGTGAAAAAGTAAGGCAGGCACAGAATTTTGGAGAGAGGAGAGAGAAGGAAAGAAGAGAACCAAGATGGAGGCAGAGAAGGACGACCCAGTTCTGTGTGGCTTTGAGTGGCCACAGGTATGAATATTTCTCTATGAATAGTTCATAAGAGATGGATTTTTATAGGACAATTTGTCTTATTTAGGTGGGCAGTTTATATCAATATCAATTGGTTGTGAGTTTATTGTGTGGATATTTTGTGGAGTGAGAATTTACCGATAATAAATCTGATTGATAAACTACAAGCTTATTGAGTTTTGATTTTAATGGGTTACTGGGAGTTGTGACTAAAACCGTGGGGGTGGGGAGGGCGAATGCAGGGAATATGAGCCGAGCCCACAGCAGAGAGCCTCGAGAGATGGCCGCTGATGGGGCTGGTCATTTAGGCTGGGAGACTGCCGAGGGGACCAGAGAGTAGCCAGTGGTAGTGTGAGATAGAAAGTAGGAACTTAGTGAGTCAGGTGGAGACGATTTGAAAACTCTGGGCCAGAGAGTCTGCCAAGTGTGGTTGGCCAAATGAGACCACTGACGCAATGTGGCCTGCCAGTCCCAGCACTAGCGTGAGATGGAGTTCCCATTTTGATTCTTTACCCTACAGACTACATTGGACCACTTCCTCCATGGAAAGGGCAATGTTTTGTGCTTGCCAGAGTAGGTCCGTATTCTGGTTATGGGTTTGGCTTTCCTGCCTGTGATGCTTCTGCTGAAACTAGCATCTGTTAAAGTGGAAATTTCTGGTTTCTTTGGAGACTCAGTTGTGTCGTGTGATGTTTTTCTGAAAACTGTCTTATGAGAGGATGCTTTTGCTGAAGAAGACACGGGGGAGGATGTTTTGTTGAGAATGGACACATGATGTTTTCTGGAGGCAGGCTGGGAAAAGGGCATGTGATATTTTGCTAGAGCAGACACTTGAGAGAACACTTGATGTTTGGAAATGGTATCAACATAACCCAACAGACAGTGAATGACGCTCTGTGGTATTGGTGTGCCTTGCCACTCTTTGTCGGTCATCATTGGGTTTTAGTGATGCTGGTTTTTGCTGACGATGCTGTGAGGTATTCGGTCACTTTGACAGTCTTTGCTCGTCATTGTTTGTCATGACTTCATGAGAGAAACACACCAGCGAACTCCTGATGGTGTTCCAGAGGCTTCAGCATTGGGTAGAGCTTTGTGGTTTCTTCTGGATCGAACTGCTGTTGCTGACTCATGAATGGTGTTTGTGAGTGGATGGAACTGCTGCTGATTTGTGTGAACTGAACCGCTGACAACCTGACGATGCAGATTGGATTCAGTCCAAGGCACTTTTTTCTAAGCAGGTCCACACACTTCTATGCCTTACTAACCTTTCCTTTCCATTACCTCTGGTGGGTGGTGGGCTAGAAGGGAGGTTAAAGCATTTATGTACACTATTAAAGTAAGGTTTTGAAACATGTAAGCTTTCAATCTGTGGACCTACAGAATGCCTTGTCATCATGGTATTATCATGGTATTACATACGGTATTGCTTTTGACCAAGGAACTCATTTCATAGCCAGAGAAGTGCGACAGCGGGCCCACAATCATGGAATCCACCATCTGAAGCAGCTGGCCCGATAGATAGAATGGCCTTTTGAAGACACAGTTACAGCAACAATTAGATGGCAGCCACATGGGGGGCTGGGCAGGGTTCTTCAGAATGCAATATATGCTTTAATCAGTGTCTGATATATGGTAGTTTCTCCTGTAGCCAGGATCTATGAGTCCAGGAATCAAGGGATGGAAAAGGGAATAGTTCCACTTACTTTCTCTCCTAGTGACCCACTAGGAAAATTTTTGCTTCCTGTCCTCACAACCCTAAGTTCTGCTGGCCCAGAAATTTTGGTTTGAGATCAGGGAGTGCTGCTGTCAGGAACCACAACAAACATTCCATTGAACTGGAAGCTCAGACTCCCCCTGATTATTTGGGGTTTCTAATGCCCTTAAACCAATAGACTGAGAGAGGAATAATAGTGTTAGGAGGGTGAGAGAGCCAGATTACCATGGGGAAATTGGATTGTCTCCCCACAATGGAGGTAAGAAGGATTAGGTCTGGAGCGCAGGGGATCCTTTAGGCATCCAGGGCATCTCTTAGTGCTACCAGGCCCTGTGATTAAAGTCAATGGAAATGACATCAGTCTAATCCAAGCAGAATGACAAAGGGCACAGATGCATCAGGACTGAAGCTATGGGTCACACCTCCAGGAAAAGAGTCAAGACCTGCTGAGGTGCTGGTAGAGGGTAGAGGAGATACAGAAAGGGTAGTAGAGGAAGGTAGTTATAAACACCAGCTAAGGCTGCATTATTAGTTACAGGCATGAGGATTGTAATGCCATGAGTGCTTCTGTTTTATTTTTTTGTTGAGAATGAATTTGTACAGATATCTGTGTTTTCTTTACCAGTAGTAATCATATTTAAGTTTGAGCTATTAAATGATGTAAAGGACATTGACCTTTTCTATATCTACAGTGCCCTTGCAGTTGTACAGGGTTAGTTTTATCATGTTATTTATGACCTGGTTATTGTTTTCGTTTGGACAAGAGATATGATTTGTGTCAAGGGGTGGATTGTGGTGGCTCTTCTCATTGTCAACTTGATCTGAGAAGTGGAGAGCACACCTGTGACCCAGTTCCTGAGGCTGGAGGACACAGGCTATCGATCTCGATCCTGAGGCTGGAGGACAAACACCTTTAGTCCAGATCTTGAGGCAAACCTTTAATCTGAGTCACACCTTCTGCTGGAGGTCTACATGAGGACGGTGAGAAAAGAAAGGGTTTGCACTTTGAAGTGAAAACTTAACAGTTCTTCAGAAAGTCTGTTGTGGTGGATGGTGTTGTCCCGGGACCAACATGTGAAGGAACATTTCACTGGAATTGACAGAGTTGAAAGGATGTTTTGCTAAAGCAAGCATGTGAAAGGACACATGAAGAAGGATTCTTCCATAACTACAGGCATTTATTGGTCTGTCTTACAGACATTGTGTAGCTGAGCTCCATTTGTCAGGATGCCATAGAGATCAATGCACCAAAAAACTTCTGGTGGTTTCTGCTTCTTGCAGCTTCCATGGACTCAGGATGATTGGCAGAGTGATGTCAGCCGAGACAGACTCACATGCGAAGGCAAGTCCTGTGGAGGACACTTAAGGGAGTATATATAGGATCCAACAGACTGTGAGAGGACCCGGGCTTGCTTACATAGCTAAATGCTTCTTGGTCTTACATCAACTAAGAACCAGAAAAACAAATGTCACTGAGGTTCCTACCTCCAAATCATCAGGTATGAGCATGTAACCTGGAGTAACTTCATTAACCAGGAAAGTAAAAAGGGACCATGGCTGGGGTTGGGGAGCAGTAGACAGGGGGTAGCAGGGTACAGTGGGGAAGGGCAGATGTGGGTGGGGGTGGGGCTCTAATTAGACAGGAGAGAGGGGGATACACACAGAGGAAGGAGGAGTCTGAAAATGTCATAAGAATTCATCTATTAAATATTAACTTAAAGATACCTAGGATACAGGGAAGTCTGTGTCTATATGTGCACACAAAGGGTTTGAATGAAACTTTCCCGGGTGGGCTAACTATGCTCCTCCAGAGAGCCATGGACCATCTAACAAAAAAACCCAACACCAGGCTGAGAAGCCCTCCTGTGAGTTGTTGAACAGGAGTGACCCAGAGACTCCCAAAAAACAGTATAGGCTAATGCTTCTGCCCTTGCTCGCCCCCTAGAGGTGAAAGGTAAGTCCCTATTTCTGAAGACACCATGCACTTCAAACAAAGGATCCAGGGACCCAAGCTGGATCTGACCTGAACCCTTCTTCCCTGAAGACTACCAGAAGGCACCATGCAAACTTATACAGGAAGGAAGCAACTAATAGTCCTTTCTGCCCAGGAATGACTTCTGTAAACCACAGCAATGACCGGCAGGCCCAATAACCCCAAAGGAGCAGTAGTAGCACACATTAGGCAGTAACCAACACTTCGCTAATTGCATGTAGGTCTACTCAACAAGAGAGGAATCATGCCTGACCCTGGCAACCTAGCCAGCCATCCAGGACTAGTGCAGACATGGATGTGGGAGGAGAGTGTCACTTTACCAAACCAGCATAATTCCTAGCTGCATTCTAAGTACTTGTGTTTAATACCCACAGATAATGTGATTCTCACCCCTCATGTAGGAAAACCGCTCCTGGCAGCAGATAGAGACCATTACAAAAAAACAATAACCAATCAAAATGCAGAGTGGTGGAACCCAGTCCCAGTGGATTCATCTACAACACAGTTCCTGTACCTGAGGGTCAAGGAACATTGAGGAAGGCAGCATGGCAGGAAGAGAGTCAGTGCCAGAGTAACAGGGCATTTAGTTGAGATTGAATATCCTAGAAATGTCAGAGAAGTTAAACTCATGAAGTCTCGCCAATATGACAGCTTAAACGTGACAGTTCGTAAGGATGACACCAATAGACACACTAACATAGAAAGGGGAAGGCTCGGCCAGTCCCTCAGCCAGCAGCTCCGCGCCACCTCGGGTCGGGGTCATGGCAGGCTCGAGAGCCATGAGCAGCTTTACCAAGGAAGAGTTTGAACGCCACATCCTTGATGAAGGCTTTACTGCTAAGGACATTCTGGACCAAAAGATCAATGAAGTTTCTTCCTCTGACGATAAGGATGCTGTCTATGCTGTGGACCTCGGAGACATTCTAAAGTAGCATCTGAGGTGGCTAAAAGCTCTTCCCTGTGTGACTCCCTTTTACACAGTCAAGTGTAATGACAGCAGAGCCACAGTAAGCGCCCTGCCTGCCATTGGAACAGGATTGACTGTGCAAGCAAGACTGAAATACAGTTGGGGCGGGGGCTTGGGGTGCCTGCAGAGAGGTTTACCTATGCAAATCCTTGTAAACAAGTGTCTCAGATCAAGTATGCTGCCAGTAATGGAGTCCACATGATGACTTTTTTTTTTTTTTTGGTTCTTTTTTTTTTTTTTTTTTTCGGAGCTGGGGACCGAACCCAGGGCCTTGCGCTTCCTAGGTAAGCGCTCTACCATACAGGATGACTTTTGACAGTGAGATTGAATTGACGAAAGTCACCAGAGCACATCCAGAGGCAAAGTTGGTTTTGCGGATTGCCACTGACGGTTCCAAAGCAGTTTGTCACCTCAGGGTTAAGTTTGGTGCGACACTCAAAACCAGCAGGCTTCTCATGGGACAGGCAAAAGAGCTAAATATTGACGTCATTGGCATCTGCTTCCATGTGGACAATAGATGTACTGACCCTGAGACCTTCCCGCAGGCAGTGTCAGACGCCTGCTGTGTCTTTGTTGGTGTCAGCATATATCTGCTTGATAATGGCGGTGGCTCTCCTGGATCTGAGATACAAAGTTTAAATTTGAAGGGATCACAGTGTCATCCGCCCAGCCCTGGACAGGTGCTTCCCACCAGACCCTGGCGTGAGAATCATAGCTGAGCCAGGCAGATACTATTTCATGTCAGCTTTCACCCTTGCAGTCAACATCATTGCCAAAAGTACCCTGTGGCAGGAGCGGCCCAGCTCTGACAATGAAGATGAGTCAATGAGCAAACCTTCATGTATTGTGTGAATGGTGGAGTGCAAGCATCATTTAACTGCGTTCCTTATGATCATGCACATGTGAACAGAGAGAGAAGTATGAGAAGTATTACTCATCCAGCATCTGGGGACCAACCTGTGATGGCCTTCATCAGATCATAGAGCCCTGTAACCTGCCTGAAATGCATGTGGGTGATTGGATGCTGTTTGAGAACATGGGTGCATACACTGTTGCTGCGGCTTCTATCTTCAATGGGTTCCAGAGGCCAAACATCTACTATGTAATGTCACGGTGGCAACTCATGAAGCAGATTCAGAGTCAGGGCTTCCCAACAGAAGTGGAGGAGCAGGATGTTGGCACTCTGCCCATGCTTGTGCCCAGGAGAGTGAGATGGACCGTCACCCTGCAGCCTGTGCTTCTGCCAGTATCAATGTGCAGATGCCATTCTTGTAGCTCTTTCCTGCAAGTTTAGCTTGAGTTAAAGCATTTGGGGGAACCATTTAACTTAATCACTGCTAGTTTGGAATCTCTCTGTAAGAGTAGGGTTGGCGGGGTTGGGGATTTAGCTCAGCAGTAGAACACTTGCCTAGCAAGTGCAAGGCCCTGGGTTCGGTCCCCAGCTCTGAAAAAAAGAAAAAAAAAAAAAAGAGTAGGGTTGGCACCAATGCAGTATGAAAGGCTAGGAGATGGGGGGGGGTGTTACTGGGTTTCGATGGAAACTTTGAATATTTTATATGGATTTTTATTCACTTTTCAGACCTGATACTAACGAGGGCCCCTCGGCTGCTGAGCAAGCATTTGTAGCTTGTACATGGGCAGAATGGGCCAAAAGCCTAGGTTGTGACCCATTTTGAAAATGAAGTATCTTGAAATAATTGGGCATCGGGGAATGTTTGCAAATATCCCTTAAAGAAGGCACAAACTTCTGCACAGGCTGCTGTGTCACAGCAGGAGTCTAGCCCAGCACAGCAGAGAGGAGAAGCAGATGGCACAAGGCTGAGCCCTCTCTGTACAACATCAGGTTGCCTAGCCCACCCCAAGTGTTTTCAGCTGGCTGTGAACTTGGTGTCCAGAGTCTGTTAGGGAACGTCATCTGCCTAGTGACCTGTTGGCCTGGCCACTTCTTAGGAGGGCATCTGAGGCTCCTTGAACCTTGCCTGCAGAACCCCTGACTGTCCCCTCAACCTTTGATTTCACCTGCATCACCACCTAGTAACAGTTGGAAGCATGATACAGCATTTGACAGCCAACTTCCTACAATAAATTCAACAACAGCAAGAAAGGAGGAGGAGGAGGAGGAGGAGAAAGAGGAGAAAAAGAAAGAAAGAAAGAAAGAAAGAAAGAAAGAAAGAAAGAAAGAAAGAAAGAAAGGGAGGAAGGAAGAAAGAAAGAAAGAGGAATGCCCACGAGGACCCAAGCCTAGATAAAGGACTGTGGGCAGCTAAGGAGTGCTGAGAGGTAACATAGTCTTTTCCACAGAAGAGCACACTGATTGGTTTTCTAATACCAATGAATCCTGAAACGCACACAAGTAACATTATACAGATCAAACAGAGGTATTTAGAATATATAAAATATAATATGTATTGTTTATATATACATATTCCTAATATATTTGTATAGATAGGTAGGTAAGTGGATAGGCAGATAGACAGACAGACAGTCACAGACATAACAACAGTTGAAGAAAATATGGCAGCCTTGTGAAGGTGACACATACCTTTAGTCCTAACACTCGGGGGCAGAGGTAAGCATGCTAATGTCATATAGGTCAAGCTCTAGCTAGAGGTCTCTGATATCAAAACGCCTATTTCTTCAATTGCGGGAAGTACAGTCATTCCCAAAGAGACTGTGACCAATCCACTCAAAGTCTCAGCTTTCAAAATGCTTGGTGCTTTAACTGTGGGGAACATGCTCATTTACAACAAAAGTGTGAACCAGGCTTCTCTAAGGGCAATGGTTTTCCTAAATATAAACCAGAAAGGAGGCCTAGGCAGTGTGCAGGCGATAAGTTAGGGTTTACCACTGGACCAGTGAGTGTAGGCGAAGAGAGATATTCAGGGTCATTTCTTAGCATCGGGAAACAGCCTTGGGGCCTGGCTTGAGGTCCCCCAGGAAAAATGATGAGCTGTTTTCCCCGTCAGCCAAGGAGGAACATGTAGACCCCAAATCTCAACTAAGCAGTGCAGGTCTAATGCAGGCGACAGCTGGCAGTGTTGCTCTAGAGCTGGCCACAGATAAACGTCTGACTCTACCCCCAAATTCAATGTTATAAGATATCCCTTTGCCCTCGGGGACAGTGGGGATGGTCTTGGGAAGGAGTGGATTGATTCCCCAAGGACTCATTGTCATCCAGGAATTATAGATGAAGATCTCAAGTGAGAAACTAAAATTATGTAAAAAGAGATGCAGTTTAACATGGGCGGTAGGACTGCTCAGCTGCTGCTGTGTTCCCTACATCAAGGGCAAAGCTGCTCCAGTGGAAAGAGCAGGAGAGGTCTCCTGAAAGCCTTGGCCACTGACCTGAAAAGTGCTCACTTCATTGATAATTCCCCAATACACACACCACAATTAATGGCTTCAGACAGAGTGTGGGAACTGTAGTGACAATGTTGGCATTTTGGTTTCTTTAAAAGACACAGAAATAGTATAATAAAGTGTTCTCATTTAACCCCGAGTGTGGGATATGGAGATGCTTCAGGTGTCCCCAGCAGCTGACCATGATTTGCCCTGTGCGCTAGCAGGGGGCTGATTTTACCAGATGTAGATACTGGCTTCAATTGTGTGTGATTTGGAGTTCTTGGGACTTTTTGGAGGGTATATAAATAAACCCTGAAAGTGTTGGCTGTTGGTTGGTTTTTGGTTGTTGTTGGTCAAGATTTGTTAAGTAGTCATGTACAAAGGAGAAAGAACAAGAAGAAATTAGATATCCTGATGGTGAAGATCAAATTTTCCCCAAGGAAGTTGACACCTCTAATCAGCAGGAAGTAGTTTACCAATAATGTCACCCCCTTTCTGACCCATTGCTTTATTCAGTGATCTCGTTCCTTTCCCCTCTATCCTTTTTTTCCCTCTTATCTAGAGTTATAGGATTGAAAGGGAGGAAGAAAAGAGGGGCGAAAGGGTGGAAGAAAGAACTCACAAACTAGCCAAAAGCAGTTTCACTGGTCTTCTAGGCCTAACCCCTCTAAAGTAGACAAGGAAGGAGTACATGATTCTTGAGCTGATGGGAAGGTCTCAGCTGTATCGAAAACAATACCGAGGAATCCAGTATCTTATTCTTATCTTGTTTTTCTCTTGCTTATTTTGTTTGTGACATGAGGGTTTCAAGGCCTATGCATGAGCCTTACCCTCAGCACTTGCTTCCGACGCCCACCAGGTCTCCCTAAATAGTCCCAGTTGTCTGTGAACCCCTACATCACATATCCAAATGCTGCGGTAACAGCCACGAGTCCTTGTGCTCAACAAGAACAACATCATCATCAACGACAACTTATTCTTCATGTCACCCAAGCTGGTGTTGAACTTGCTCTGTAGCAAAGCATGGCCTTGAGAGTCCCTCCTTCACTTCCTGAGAGCTGGAATCACAGGTGTGTCAACCACACCCAATGTCTGAAGTCATTCAGACACGGAACCCAGAGTTTCATGGACACTAGCCAGGTATTTATTGTAGTTGGTATCAGTGTCAAGTCTCCAGGAAGTCTTGCCATGATTGATGTGGAGAGGTGCCCCTAGGTGGGAGCAGCACCTCCTGGTAGGAGCCTGGATAAAAGTATTTCAGAAGGCAGTTGCTCCTCTCACCTTCTGTCCTTTGCTTGACCTCCTTGCTTTTATGTTGATTTGCCCCTCACTGTTCTAATACTGTTAAAGAGACTCCATAACCAGTGTGACTTATAAAACAGATCATTTGATTGGGAGCTGGCTTAGAGTTTCAGAGGTTTGTCCATTATCATCATGGTGAGGAGTGTGGCAGCAGGCAGGTACCAGGCACTGAATCAGTAGCTGAGAGCTTACATTTGATCAGCAGGATGGAGGCAGGGAGAGTGAGACTGGATGTGACTTAGCCTTTGAAACCCCCACCCTCAGTGACAAGCCTCCTCCAGCAAGGCCATGCCTCTAATCCTTTCTAAACTGTCCACCAACCATGAAGCAGACGTTCAAATATCTGAGCCCATGGAGACATCACTCAGACTACAGCTCCACAGTTGTAGCTGCTGCTGCTGCTGCTGCTGCTGCTGCTGCTGCTGCTGCTGCTGCTGCTGGTGATGATGACGATGATGATGACGATGATGACGACGACGATGACGACAGTTTCTGCAAGTGTGCAGTGTTTGGAATTCCTAGAATTTTTCAGAGCGGGCATAAATGCCAGGACCCCAAGGGGTGGAGTTGGTGGTTGTTGGTCCTTTAGGAGGGTTGGTTGTGGTTGTTAATAGTCATGGTCGGAGACAGAGAAGCCTTCCATTACCTGCTGCAGAGGGCTGTCTGGTCTATTTTAATTAGATTTAGTCATTTACTTTATGGGTACTTTGCCTACATGTGTGTGAGTCTACCAAGTGTATGCTTGGTGCCTAAAGAGGTCAGGAGACTACATCAGATCCCCTGGAACTGTAGAGATGATTGTGAACCATCTTATGGGTGGTGGGAATTGACTCTGGGTCTTCTGCAGGAAAAGCAGGCGCTCTTACCTTCTGACCCATCTTGATAGCCCCTGGCCTCACAATCTTGATACTCCTGCCTGGGCCTCTTGAGTGCTGAGTTTAGAAGTGAGTGTTGTCATAGTTGTTGGCTGTCCTTGATCTTAACCTCACGTGTTTTTTTTTCCTATATGAAGTCCACAGCCTTCATCTTTTTATTTAAAGGAAATTCTTCATGGCTTCTGTTTGACAAATGAGTCGCCAGCATCACTACCCTGGGCTTTGGGGCCATTAATCAATAAAATAAATGTTAGCTGCAATCCCATGAAGGTTGATCTGATATCACAGGGGATCTCATGGTCACTCAGGTCTTCTGCAAGAAAAGTGCTTTAACCATTGAGTCCTCTCTCCAGCCCTTTTGATGACTCATTTCCTACAAACCCAGACAGAGGGCATTCAGCAATACACTGCAGAGTTCAGAGTTCAGAGTTCATGAGGCTCCTGGATACAATCCTTGGCACACACATACACAAAATAACAACGATATGATGTTGAGCATAAACTCCAGGTTTCAATTTTAGAATGTGTATAATACAGTGGTAGTGACTACCTGTGTTTCTCAGTGTTTTTGTAAAAAAAACTTCAGACAGAAAATACAAGTTTTAAAATTATAAGTTTAGGTTGTGAAGATGGCTCAGAGGGTAAATATGCTTGCTGTGCAAATCTGATGACCTGAATTTGATATAGAACCTAGCGCAGAGAACTATGAGTCTTTCTTCTACCCTGCAGTTATTAGCCAATGGCCCAAGAGGATGAATGGAACAGGGTGGATGAAGAGGGTTTCAGATGGCCCATGAATACAAACTGTAATAATGGCATACCAGAGCCAGCTTTGGAGGGACAGGTGAACATTACTAAGGTTGAGTCAAGGGCTATATGTAGTGTGTAGGTTTTACTTTTAGCTCCAGGTGAACTGCACTACCAGCCCCCACCCAGTTTTACACACACATGCACACACACACACACACACACACACACACACACACACACACACACACCAGTTAATCTGACTGGGCACTCCTAAACCTCCCCTGCCACCACAGGCACAATCAGATAGTAGAGTGGTCATTGGCCACTCCAACCAAAATCTCACATGGCTGGCTGGCTTTACCTCCTGCTGCTCCTGCCTCCTCCTTCTTCCCCAGTGCCCCAGATTCTCCCTGTGTCATTTTCCTAAGCAACTCTAAGTGTCCCGCCCCATCCTCAGTCATTGGTTGCTGGTATCTTGATCGATCAAGAACCAATTGAGGAACAGGACCTTAGCATCAGAACCATCCCTACAGATTACCTTTTCTGTCCAATAAAACAACAGCCACAAAAAACTCATTTCCCTGGAACAAAACCACAACAATCATGTAAATTACAAAGTATGACACACAAGTAACGTCCAGTCCATCTTGTTTGTCAATTAGATAAAGTACTCTACTATCATTCCTAACAAAGAATTAGGATTCTATTCCTGGATTATGTTTAGATCTTAGCCAGTAACACCATCTGAAAACCATGTCTTTCATTCTATAACCTCTGTCTCAATGTTAAACAACTTGAGTTTGATTATGAGACTATCACCAGTCTTCAACCCTGTCAGAAATCCGAGAACAACTTAAACATTTCCTGGATATAGAGAAATATAGAGAGAAATATATAGAAAGCATCAAACACAGCTTCTCAAACTTAAACAATTGCAGAGACAGCTGACTACTTGGACAGCCCTCCTTATTTCTTATAATGTTCGAGCACCTGTTTTCAGCCTTTGGGTCCAGAATTATCTGACAGAGCTTTGCAAAGCAGGATCATGAAGGACCCTGTCATGGCAGAGCTATCAGTCGACTATTCTGCATAGTGTGTCCTTTTCCCAGACAGTATTTTGTCTTCAGATGAAATAGGCAATTTCTGCCCCATGGCTACCTTGCCATGATAAGCAATCTCACCTGGAGGTAAAGATGCTCAATTTTTCTTTGAAAGAGAATAGGGAAACTGTCTGGAGCAGACATGTCTCATTGTCAAGTGATTCTTAATAATGAAATAACATTAAATGCCACATTATGTGGATTTCTGATGTTTTTGAAGACTAAGTAATTTATTTTGAGCTGTTAAACCTTAGCTACTCTTAGCCATTTGAGTAAGTTGAAAGCACTTTATTATAATTAAATCAGAATCTAACATAACCATGAGTTTGTTATCCGGCCCTTAACTTGTGTTGCTTAATCATCTTAAAACAATTTAAGCCTTATATCCTTAAATGAATTGCATAAGCCTATCTAAGAGCAACAATATTAATCTCAAATTTTGTATTAATATATAAATTCATACCAATGAAAACTTAAAACCTGTATCAATATAAATTCTATACCAATGTAAGAAATTATAGCTATAATCTGTATCCATGATAAAGATTTCTATCATTTAAGATTATGGCTACTCAATCCTTTTTTCAAGAATAAAATTTAGGAGTTCATCCCATCTATTCCCTCCCTGTTTAAAATTATGACCATTTCCAAATCATCCCTCAAAATGACACCCATCCCCAGGGAATTAGGCTGATGACTCTCCATAGCTTCTTCCTGCTGAATATGGGTGATGAGAGGTTTTCTGAAGGGATGGGAGAGGCAGGAGAATTAGGAAAACTGGTTAGACTTTAGAAAGCTAGCTTTAGCATCTGTTATTCAGTCTCTACATATTTGGAAGGTTCAGAGCCCGACTGAAGTTCTGACCAGATCCATCTGAAAGGTTGGATGAGGTGAGGTGACCTGGAATCGGCAGCAATATCCAAAGCTGTTTTAGGCAGCAACCGGATGCAGGGGTCAAGCAGGTCAGTTCAGCATCTCTGAGGATGAATCCTGCTGAAGCTGTCCATTCTGTAATATATGAATTTAGTGCCATTCAGATATCCATATGGATTGTGCAGGGTGCACAGATCGGTTAAGAATGAAATTCTGCTCCTTGTTTGAGCAGGTGAAAGACAGCTGTCTTTTTTTATGAGTTAATTTTATTAATAATTGTAATAAGCCTTCATTCATGCCACTTGAAGGATGGCATGAAGAGCCTTCACCTGTCCTGTTTGATTCTCTTGAGTTTTCCTGGTTCTTCAGGGGTCTCCCCTGTCTTATCTGATCCGTGTGACCCTGAAAGGGGTCCAGAGCCTCTTCTTCTTTTCTGTCAGCACAAATACTGAGCCTCTCTTCCAACATAACAAGTCCTTGTTCCAGTAACCAGGAATCATTAAATATTTAACTTGACCTTTCTCCCAGAGGAATTTTAATATAACCACCAAACTCAAAACCACACTTATTGTGATAAATAAAACAAAGCAAATAAAGCACTCGGAATAAATGTAAACTTATGAGACAGTGCTTCTGCTGCCCCTGCCCTGACCTTCATTCTTTATATAATTCTCAAGGCCTAAATTTCAACTGTCTGAGATGGGCTAGACAATCTATCCCCTGCCTTCCACCTAATTATTTAAGATTGAATGCCTCAATGTTTTGTTATCTCTGTCTATGTGCTGTATAAGCATATTTTCAGGTTCTCTCTTTATATAATTCTTGAGGCCTTAATTTCTACTGTCTGAGATAGGCTAGGAAATCTAAATTTTTTAAGATTGAATGCCTCAATCTTCTCTTCTGTGGAGCTTACATTTGCTGCCTCTACCAACTGTCTCTGTCTCTCATCTTAAGATGTTTGTGTCAGTTCCAATCCGAAGGAAAAACTCCCCAAAGGACTCAGGCAAAATCTGAATTCCCTTCTATCCTTAAACACAATTAAATCACAAATTTTGAATCTATCCTTTGATATTTTGCTGTATGGAGCAGGCAGCTGTCTTAGAGCAGCTGGCCTGTTTCTTTGCACAGCAGGGGCTTGAATCATCTCGGCTAAGGCTCTATGAGGCTGCTAGAATCCTTTCAAAAGAGCCCAGGGTTCATCCCCACCACCAGTGGCTGTGTTCCTGTGTTCCAGTTTGGTGTGCTGGAGCCACACAACTCTGCTCCACCGAGAAGCCAGTTCTCCCCCCAATTAAACTATATCATTGTGTGTGTGTGTGTGTGTGTGTGTGTGTGTGTGTGTGTTATGTGTGATCCATTTGAGATTTCCTAAATTAATGTGGATTCTCAACTACCATGTTGCACGCCATCTGTAGCATGTAATTTTTGCCACCCTGCCCACACACCTGCGCACCAGGTAATCTTAAAATGCCTTTGCAAACTCAACAACTGGGCACTCCTAAACCTCCCCTGCCACCACAGGCACAATCAGATAGAGTGGCCATTGGCCACTCCAACCAAAAACTCAAACGGCTGGCTGGCTTTACCTCCTGCTGCTCCTGCCTCCTCCTTCTTCCCGAGTGCTCCAGATTCTCCCTGCATCCTCCTCTTGAGTAACTCTAAGTGTCCTGCCCCATCCTCAGTCATTGGTCGCTGGTATCTTGATCAATCAAGAACCAATTGGGGAACAGGACCTTAGCATCAGAAACATCCGTACAGTTATATGGTGTGGAGATGGGAGTAGAGATACGCAGCGTGGCCAACTGTCACCGGCTGATGGTTAAGATCCTGAGATGCCTCATTAGCATGAGGAGGCCTTCCAGGGAACCACAGGTGCTTGCTGGAGGAATTCTTCTCAGGAGAAAGGAAGCTGAACCTATAATGTCACTAAGGGCTATGTGACATTCTGCACATAGAGGGTATAGGAATACTGTGCTGCCCAGACAAGGTCAGAGAGGGAGAAACCCTGCCGGTAAAGGAACCCACCACTTCTCACCAAGCTCACAGGGCTATCTGGACAATAGCCAGCCTTCCACTTTAATTACCCAGGCAACAGAGAATCAACTCTCCAGATTTTTCATGACATCCGCATGTGTGAAGATTCAAAAATACCTTGTGAAAGCATATGTGAGAGTATGTGGGTGCATGTGTATGTGGCATGTACTCGTGGAGGCCAGAAGACCACCTCAGATTCCCTCTCAGGAGCCATGCCTGCCTTGTCTGAGACAAGGTCTCTCATTGCTCTAGAGCTGATTAATTAGGTTGGCCAAGCTTGGCAGTGAGCTCCAGGAATAATCTTATCTCTGCCACACAGCTTTTTGTATGTGGGTACCGGGGATTAAATTTGATTTCTGGGCTATAGAAAATACTTTACTGATAGCAGTCTTCTAAAGATTCTATTTTTTTCTATTTTTGTTCTTTTCTCTTACTATTATGATTAATTATAGTTAGTTTGTGCTCACAGAGGCTCTAGCCTGGAGCAAGAGTGACTTCTGACATGTTGCAGATTGAATGCAGGACCACTAGGTGAGCAGTCCATACTCAGCCACTGAGTCATGTCTCCAGGCCCTGGCTGTTGGTTGTGTGTGTTTGGGGACACTAGCACAAATGGCACTGGACTTGGGATCCTCCTGCCAGACTCCCCAGGACCTGACTCACAGCCAGGCATCTTGGCAGGAACTCATCGAGATGTGAGGACAGCAGAAGTGAACTTAACATCCACTGTAGTGTCGCTCACCTGGAGGCTACAGGAGAAGGATCTTCTGAGTTCAGGGCAACAGATACCAACATGTCTCTTAAAAAGAGTGTGTTGAGGAGATGGGTCAGGGGTTAAGAGCCCTTGCTGTTCTTCCAAAGAACCAGAGTTTGGTTCCCACATCAGACCCCTCACCATGGCCTATAGCTGCAATTGCTCTCCACCTGAAGCAGTGTCCACAATCAGCACAACAGATCCCCTTCTCCTACCTGGACTGCATGGTTGGGCCTCAGTGGGAGAGGGTGTGCCTAGTCCTGCTGGGACTAGATACCTCGGGGTAGAGTAGTACCCAAGAGGGCTCCCCTTCTCTCAGGAAAAGGGGAAGAAGCAATGGGGGAAGGGGTTTGTAAGGGTGGAATTGGGAATGAAGAAGGGGTGTGTATGGTGATTCAGATGTAAAGTAAATAAAAATAAAGAAAAAAATTTGGATGTGGCCTCTGAACAGAGCTTTTTCAAGAGAAGAACTACGAGTGGCTAAGAAATATCTCAAACACTGTTCATTGCCCCTAGCAAATGCAGAAATGAAAGTCAAAACAACTTTGAGATTTTGTCATACCCCTCTCGGGATGGCAAAAATCAACAAAAAAAAACCAGCAACAAATGCTGGAAAGGACATAAGGAAATGGGATCCACATTCACTGTCAATGGTTTGCAAACTGGTCTGGTCCACCTAGAAATTAGCTAAAAAGCTAAAAATCACATGACACAGCTCTAACACCCCCTGGCATATGCCCAGAGGCTCAAGATGCTATTCCACATGCATTCCTTTCTTTCCCTGTGTGTGTGTGTGTGTGTGTGTGTGTGTGTGTGTGTGTGTGTGTGTATGTTTCTGAGACACAGTTTCTCTATGCAACCCAAATGTCCTGGAATTCACTATGTATACCATGTAGACCAGGCTGGCCTCAAACTCTCAGAGATCCTCCTGCCTCTGCCTTCCTAATGCTGGGGTTAAAAAAATGCACCACCGCATCCTGCACTTGCTCAGCCATGGTTATTGAAAGTGGCAACCATCCAAATGCTCTTGAACTTAACAGTGGGAAATGGAAAGGTGACACACACACACTGTGGAACACCAATCTGCTGGATACAGAAAAACGTGACTTTCACATGATGGATAGGATAGAAAAGATCAATTATATTGTGTAAGGAAATCGATTAAGACCCAGAATGACAAATGTCATCTTCTCTGATCTGAGGTTCCAAATCATCAGGTAACTGTGTAACCTGGAGTAACTTCATTAACCAGGAAAATAAAAAGGGACCATGGCTGGGGTTGGGGAGCAGTAGACAGGGGGTAGCAGAGTACAGTGGGGAAGGGCAGATGTGGGTGGGGGTGGGGCTCTAATTAGACAGGAGAGAGGGGGATACACACAGAGGAAGGAGGAGTCTGAAAATGTCATAAGAATTCATCTATTAAGTATTAACTTAAAGATACCTAGAATACAGGGAAGTCTGTGTCTATATGTGTGCACAAATGGTTTGAATGAAACTTTCCCGGGTGGGCTAACTATGCTCCTCCAGAGAGCCATGGACCATCTAACAAAAAACCCAACACCAGGCTGAGAAGCCCTCCTGTGAGTTGATGAACAGGGGTGACCCAGAGCCTTAGAGATAATTATGGTTCTTACTCTTCATGGAGAAAACTATTCTTTACAGCAGATGGAGAAGATTATAGAAAACCACAACCAATCAAAATGCAGAGTGGTGGAGCCCAGTCCCAACAGATATATTCCTTATATATGTATATACCTAATATATGTATATACATACATACATACAACATACACACACACACACACCCCAGTTAAAGAAAAAAGTGGTAGTCAGGTGGTTGTGGCGCACACCTTTATCCTCAGCACTTAGTAGGCAACAGGCAAATGGATCTCTTTGAGTTCAAGGCCAACCTGGTTTACAGAGTGAGTCCAGGACAGCCAGTTTGACACAGTAAAACTATCGAAAGAAAGAAAGAAAGAGAGAGAGAGAGAAAGAAAGAAAGAAAGAAAGAAAGAAAGAAAAAAAACGTGGCTATGGATTTGAGGTGCATGGGAGGGATTGGATGAACATTATATACTATATTATAATATCTCTGGATATATATGTATACATAAATATATATATACACATACATACATACATACATACATATGAATATTATGTCTCAGGAGTTCTAAAGGGGGGTTCCATAAGATTCAGGGCGTCCTAAATGGAAGCACTCTATAAACAGGGACTCCTTAAGACTAAGAAAGGAAACAATTCACGAGTCCCCCAGGAGAAGCCCATCATTCCCAGTCCCGGGAGAAGCCCATCGTTTCCGGTAGGAACCGTAACGGTGAACAGGAAGAGACTTCCCCACCTGTCCAGCTGCTTACAGCTCATAGAGAGCTCAGCTCCAGAGTCCCAGGCTTCAGGCTGTCTCCGCTGTGCTGAGGTGAACTGTTGGTAATGCAGTTGCTTTTGATTCATTCTGCTCCTGTAAGAGATCCCTCAGTCACATTCCTGTAAGTGACCCTAATGAGCTCGTCTGTTCGCCAGCTTGGACTTTGGTAGAATCCTGACTTTGTTCTGCTGTCGGTTCCCTCTCTGCTGTGAGCAGACACTTGTTCACGGCTCTCCAGGAACAGTGTCATACAATCCCTTACCTCAAAATAAAAAGTAAAAGATGCTAGGGGGGGCCGGGGTGTGGCCCAGGGGGAGAGCACAGGCAATCATCGGTTGTGAGAAGAAAAGAAATGACTACTGAGCTGACTTCCCAATACCCCTTTCCGTGCTGTAAGGTGTAACTTGTTGACAATAACTCACTTGTTACACAAATGCTCATTGCATGTTTACTGTGCCCAGTATGTAGTGTCTCATTGAAGTTTCAGATTTTGACAGCAACTGTTGAATGTAGTTATCATTTATCTTCATTTGTTCAGATAGGGAGCTGAGGCTCAGTCTTGAAGTAAATATTATTTACCTTTGATCACTTAGCTCCCAAATAAGAGACACAAATATTTATATCATAAGCCCTAAAAGCACCAAAGCTGGGCAGATGTCAGCCCTCTATGCTATTCTGCTTCTCTGTCAATAATCCCGAGATATGACTTGCCATGTTCTTTTTTTTTTAAGATTTATTTATTTATTATATATAAGTACACTGTAACTGTCTTCAGACACACCAGAAGAGGGCATCAGATCTCATTACAGATGATTGTGAGCCACCATGTGGTTGCTGGGAATTGAACTCAGGACCTCTGGAAAAGCAGACAGTGCTCTTAACCACTGAGCCATCTCTCCAGCCCCCGACTTGCCATGTTCTATCCCAGTTGCTCCTACTCAGCCTGGCCAACCCTCATGGCCATGTTCTCACAGTCCACCTCCCCATAGAGTCCTCCTCTCTCTTCTTCACTCTCTGTCCTCCTCATGGTCTCTGCCTCAGACCCCGAGCCTGGGAACAGAAGCCCTACTTATGTCTCTTCTGCCCATCTATAGGCTGTCGGCATCTTTAGTAACTAATCACAGATAACTTGGGGGGGTGTTATACAATAAAAGCTGGTATACATAAGGATCTCCACCTCTTGAGGCAATTAGACATTGGGATATAGAATTTATCATTACAGTACATAGCGACAGAGCAAACCTCAGTAGCTCAGGGAGGGCAGTGAATTACAAGTATGTCACTGGGGAGGTGCAGAGACTAGAGTCAGCTGCTTGATTAGTATTCTTCCTGTCTTTACTGCTGGGCTCCCTGTTGGTGATAGAGACCTTAGCATTTGAAAATGCAAATACCAAATGAAACTATTAGACCATTAAAGGAACAGGCAGCACCTATTGCAGAGTGGATACGGGATACAACCAATATTGGTCCTAACGTGTCGCATGCTAATACCATAGGTGAAGCTACGAGCTAGAGATAGATCTCTGATATCAAAACATCGGGTTCTTCAATTTCAGGAAATGCAGTCATTTGCAAAGAAACTGTGACCAAGTCACTAAAGGTCTCAGATCTCAAAATGCTTGGCGCTCTAACTGTGGGAAGTATGCTCATTTGCAATCAAAGAGTGAACAAGGCTTCTCTAAGAAGGCCTAGGCTTCCAGGGGCATGCAGGCTGCAGCTGGCAGTGCTGCTCTAGAGCTGGCCAGATAAACATCTGACTATCCCCAAATTCAATGTTATATCTACTGGAGTTTATGGTCCTTTGCCCTCGGGGACAGAGGGGATGGTCCTGGGAAGGAGTGAATTGATTCCCCAAGGACTCATTGTCATCCAGGAATTATAGATGAAGATCTCAAGTGAGAAACTAAAATTATGTAAGAAGAGATGCAGTTTAACATGGGCGGTAGGACTGCTCAGCTGCTGCTGTTTTCCCTACATCAAGGGCAAAGCTGCTCCAGTGGAAAGAGCAGGAGAGGTCTCCTGAAAGCCTTGGCCACTGACCTGAAAAGTGCTCACTTCATTGATAATTCCCCAATACACACACCACAATTAATGGCTTCAGACAGAGTGTGGGAACTGTAGTGACAATTTTGGCATTTGGTCTCTTAAAAAAAAAAAAAAAAAAAAAAAAAAAAAAAAAAACAAGCACAGAAATACTATAAGAACATGTTCTCATTTAACCCCAGGTGTGGGATATGGGGCTGCTTCATGTGTCCCCAGCAGCTGACTGTCATGTGCCTCATGTTCTAGCAGGGGCGTAATTTTTCCAGCTGCAGATATTTTTCCCAATTGTGTGACATTTGGAGTTCTAAGGATTTTTTAGAACATAAATAAATGGTAGGACCCCAAGAATGTGGGTTGTTGGTTGTTGGTCATTGTTGTTGGTCATGATTTGTTAAGTAGTCTTGCACAAAGGAGAAAGAACAAGAAGAAATTAGGTATCTTGACATCGAAGAGGCATGTTGCAGAGAGAGAACAAGCTAGACACAGGTGAAGACAGAACAAGCCGGAAAATGAGAAGGAGCCGGAAGATTAGAACAGATTTTAGGAGGTTGTACTCAAGATTTTGTTGCCCCCTGGCAAGGAGATCCCCAAGGACGAGAAGATCCTCATGTATACCAGTTTTTGTCATATAATCCTTGACCCCAAGTTATCCATGATTGGTCAATAAAGATGCCTACAGCCTGGGCTGGGCAGAGAGAGCAGGCAGAGCAAAGTTCCCCGGCATAAGGTCTCAGAAGAGAAGGAAGAAGTCTCCATGGGGTAGGTAGATCAGGAGACCATGACCATGAGGTTTAGCTTGTTGAAACGGGAGTGGCCCAGGCAGAACATGGCAGTCATATCTCAGGGTTACTGACAGGGAAGCAGACAAAATAGCATAGAGGGCTGATATCTGCCCAGCTCTGGTGCTTTAAGGCTTATTATAAATACAAAAGGCTTGTGTCTTTTATTTGGGAACTAAATGATCTAAGGTGGGGTAGAAACCCCCAAAGAATATTCACCACAACACAAATTGTTAGAGTTTGTATGAGGTCAAACAACTAAGAGAAGTGGGGCTGGAGAGATGGCTCAGAGCACAGGCTGCCCTTCCAGAGGTCCTGAGTTCAATTCCCAGCAACCACATGGTGGCTCACAACCATCTGTAATGGGATCTGATGCCCTCTTCTGGTGTCTGAAGACAGCAATAACATAGATAGATAGATAGATAGATAGATAGATAGATAGATAGATAGACAGACAGACAGACAGATAGGTAGATGATAGATAGATAGAGATAGATAGATAGATAGATAGATAGATAGATAGATAGATAGATAGATAAAAAGAGGGAGACAGAGAGAGAGAGGCTAGTTTGAATCAGTAATCCGTAGATAGGGTGGAATATCGGGAAGAGAAAGAATTCTGGGAGAGAAGGTGGGAGGAGAGCCAGAAAAGACATGAGGAGGTGGACACAGTACCTGAGTACAGGTGACCAGTCAATAAGTGAGCTGTCTTTAGTTATGATCCAGTGAGAACCAAGCTATGTGACCAAGGTATTTATAAATTTAATTTGAGTCTGAGTCTTATTTCTGGGAACACGGAGCTCGGAGACAGGACAAGGACCTAACTTCAACAGTCAGCTTGAAAAGGAGTTTGGGGCAGAACAGCTGAGTTGAATCGGCCAGTGCTCAGAAAGCACTAGGAAGGGTGAGCTTACTCAGCAACAAGTCTCAGAGGCTGAAAACATTCTAGGCCTGGATTAGACTGTACAGAGGGTAGAAGCTTTCAGGACGAGGCCTAGGCTAGCAGACAGAGGCTGAAGCCTCCAACCGACAGTTACTACAAGGGAATAAAAGTTACCTTTACAGGGCCCCTTGTTGTAGGGCAGCCCCTTCTGGAAGGAATCAGGATCAAAAGGCAATTTCAAAGTTAGCTCCTCCTCTTGCCTTTTTCTTTGCCTTTTACCTATTCTATACCATATATGTGAGTGTGCAAGTTCATCCATTCTGTTCTGTTCCTCTTGTGACCCTGACTAAAACAGCACTGAACCAACTCACATCTCTAGCCCAGACCCCATTTTTTTAAACACAAAACACTGGGGGTTGGGCAGGTGTCAGGTTTAATCTGTAGGGATTTTTACAGGAAATTTTCTTTTCACAATTTTACAAGCAATCCTTGAGAAGTCAAACAGGTGTATTTCAATTCCCAAGTCTTGACTCAGTTGACTCTCAGTGCCAAGTTCACGCTCCGCTCCAGACCTCCAGACGAAGGCAGCTGTTGAACTCACCCACACTCCTCAAAGATGTCTGGATAGTGCCGAAAGAGCACTGGTGGATCCCGGTCTCCTCGGACTGGGGCTCCAGGCACAGCCCGGATCCCAGGCCTTCGGCCTCGGCGACCCCCTGAGCAGGAACGGTGGATCCATTGATGTGCTTTCACTGCGAACTTCCTCTTGAAGCGAACACCACATTCTGGACAGGGGAAGGGTCGCTCACCAGAGTGCATGCGACGGTGGCTGATCAGTAAAGACGGGTAGGTAAACCGGCGTCCACAGTCCACACACACATGGCGTCGCTGGCTGGGCTGTATATCTGTGTTGGGTACCTGAGCAGGAGGTTGTACGCCTGCTGCTATCTGGTCTGGGGCAGCTTTGGTAGGTGGCCGCGCCCCTGCAGAGGCCTTGGTAGCCATGGGATGAGTCTTGTGTTTATCCACCTCTTTAGGTTGCAGCTGAGCAGGAATGTCTGCCGGCCTCTCACCTCCTTCCTTGCAGCCCCGTGCTCCCTCATTTGGAGTATCTCCTGGGAAACAGAAATTGATTGCATTTAAGAAACTCACTTGTCACTGGGCAGTGGTGGCTCATGCCTCTAATCCCAGCACTTCAGGGGCAGAGCCAGACAGGATCTCTTTGAGTCCCGAGGCCGTCCTGGTCTACAGAGTGAGTTCCAGGACAGCCAGGGGTACATAGAAAAATCTGTCACAAAAAAACAAAAAGCCAAACCAAAAAAAACCCCTCATTTGCCCCCTAGGGAAGTGGCTGTAACCCGGCATTTGGAAAAGGTGGGACAGCGAGGTGGCCTAAGTTTGAGGCTGGCGTGGCCTACACAATGGGACCTCGTCTCAAACATGGGAGAGTAGGGTATGGTGGTTGTTCACCTTTAACCCTAGCACTTTAGAAAGAAAGGCAGGTAGATTTCTGTCAGTTTAAAGACAACCTGGTCTAAATGGCCAGCCAGGGCTACCTGTCTTAAAAATGAAAAAAATCGACACAGCAAAAATAAAACAAAATGGGCTGGAGAGATGGCTCAGAGGGCTCCTAAGAACTCACCATCCTCCCAAAGGACCTAGTTTACTTCCCAAACCCACACTGGGCATCTCACAACCACTGTAACTTCAGCACCGGGGAATCTCGGGCCTCTGGCCTCCTTGGGCAGCTGCCCCTATGAAGGCACATACACTGACACAGAATGAAAAATAATAAAGATGAATCTTAGGGAAAGAGTTTCAGTAAAACCTAACACTTCTGCACTGATTACCCTAGCTGTTACCCGGGGAGCATCGACGTATACTGCCCAGTGACTGACACGAAGGCCTTGATGGAAGTCAGTTAAGATTCCCTTCCTCATGTGTCAAATGGGAGAAATAATGGTTTCTTGACTTCACAGAATTATTTGATTAAATACACACATGCTTATTGATCACTTAGTAAATGCTCAATAAACAATATGTACTGGTGTCTTTTGTAATTGATTTTGGTAGAGTGGTTCTTTTCTAGATGAGGCACTGTATTTTCGTCAGGTTTCTTCCATTCAGGGTAGTGATAGGAGAACAGCCAAGCTGCCGTTACCCAGGTGGGCATGTTTCTCGTGTACCACTTTGCCTTGTTTGAGAAATATGATAGGCAGACCTGAAACTGGTTCTATTTTTAAGGGCATTTCAGGGGTTTGGGGGGCCTCAGACAAAGTCTCACTATATGTAGCCTCAATTGGCCTTGAATCCACCTGCCTCTGCCCCGGGAATGCTGGGATTAAAGGTGTGAGCCACCGTGACCAGCCTTAGTTTGTTTTGAAAAGGGGGAAATGAGTAGTATTTTAGCAAACATCCAGAAACCTACAAATCCTTTGAGTTCTAGATTCTCCTACTCTGTTCTTTCTTTTTTTAAGATTCATTTATTTATTTTTATATACATTGGTGTTTTGCCTACATTTGGGTCTGTGTGAGGGTCTAGTGCATTCCAGCCCCTAGAACTGGAGTTACAGACAGCTGTAAGCTGCCATGTGGGTGCTGGGGATTGAACCCAGATACTCAGGAAGAACAGCAGTTGCTCTTGATTGGTGAGCCATCTCTCCAGACCCCCTATTCTGTTTTTAATAGGACAGTTCTCCCGAATTTTCAAAACTCTTAACAGGTAGGCTTTCTTTCCTTTAGTATAGGAACATGTTGGCTCTTTAAATTCTGTAGGGATGCTGGAATGGGGAATCTGAAAGAAAGGTTTACTAGAGAAGAAACCCCCGGACAAACAAGTTTCGGGAGGACTTGGGCCAATCCCTCACCTCTCGGAGCTCCTCCCAGGCTTTCCCCCTCCTCAGGATCCTGGGCGGCGGGGCTCCAAGCCTCACTCTCCTGTTCCATCCAAGAGATGAGGGCTGGTTTGGGGCCCGGGAACCCTGAGAGAGAACAGGGGTCACAGTGCTGGCCTGAGAGGCTGGCCGGGGCAGATAGCATCCCACTAGGGTGAGGGCACCTCCTCGGAACTTATGCTCAAATTAACCTGGGCAGGGTTTGCGATGCTCTTGCCTGAATGGAGACTCCCGAGAAAGCCCTGAGAATGGAAGGTGACTGATGCTGCTGGTGGAAAAGTGCGGGATGAGGGCTCACAATCCACTTGATCGGTCTACAGCATCTCCCCGGTGAACCCCCAGGAGGATGGGGGGGGCGGGGCTCTGACCCGGGGCCTCACCGAGCGCGCCCAGGAGGCCGTAGGTCTCGCGCATCACCTCCCGGTACAGGGCTCTCTGCGCGGGCCGCAGACACCCCCACTCCTGCGGGGAGAAATACACGGCTACGTCCGCGAAGCTCACAAGCTCAGGCTTCCTGAAACCAGGCCAGATCTCCCCAGGCATCGGAACCAGTAGTGGGGCTGGGGGTGGCGACATCAGGGATCCTGCCCGGGCAGCGGCTTGGCTGCCCCAGCCTTCCGCTTCCGGCCTCTGCAACTGCGGGAAGCCACGCCCCTGCCACGCCCCTTGGTCACGGTTGCTAGCAACCGGTGCTGAAAGAACCGGCAATCAGTCATTGGCCGCTAGGGATTGCAGAACTCTGGTGGAGACTAGTAATGCTCTACTCCACAGCCGCTCACACAAAGACACGACTCGGGTGAAAGGACCCGAAAGATACCTTCAGAAAACATGGCGACCGCCTAGCTTCAGCTGCCATTGCAGTCACTGAGGCGCCATTTCTGCAGCTTAATACATACGGTGTCTTTCAGACTTCTATTGCCCGCAGCGCCCCATTTGCCCTTAAATACAATGCCCCCTTCAGGAGGGTTGGCGTTGGTTGGTTTCTATGTATAGGAAGGAGAGTCCTTCAAAAAATATGGATTACCCGCCGCCTCACAGACCTCTGTGTGCAATTACAATTGCAATGCTGCAATTGGTTCAGGAATAGTAGGACATCTTAAACAATTTTGAGGACCTGGATTTCCCTGGTCCCTGAGATAGTGTCTTCCTAGTCTCCCAATGTGCGTCCTGTTGATGTAACTGGAATCTGGTGGTCAGCCTCTAGAGCCTGGGAAAACCTGGGTATTTCATTTCAGAAACCTAGTTTGTGTCTTCAGAGAAGTTCAGAATACTTGAACCTGTGGTTCTGCTCACTTAGTCTCTGTACTGAAGATACAGGCTACTAGATGTGCTTAATGTGTTCCTGCTTGGATCTTTCATCCAAGAGTATTCTGGGACCGGAAACCCAGGAACCACACAGCTCTGAGGTGGGGCAGTCTCCTAAGGGAAGGGTATTCTGAGACATAGAAGCTCAGAAACCACAAGCTGGAGAGTCCAGCGTGTGGAGGGATAAGCGCAGAGATGGCAGCACTCTGCTTCTTGGAACAGACAATGGGGAACTGAACAGAGGGCAGGCCTTATATAGGATTTCTTAGGGGATGGAGCTTTTCAGGGCAGAGATTTCTAGAGTAAAGATTGGTGGGATTTCAAGTCCTGATCTTGGGTAGCTCAGAGATTGGTGGGCTTTTGTTTTGTTTTTTTTTCCTGCTCAGTGATTAGTGGCCTTTTTTTTTTTTTTCACACACACCCCTTTCCCTGCATTGGGCCCATGGGTTAGGGTGGGAAGTCTTTCCTTGCTATAGGTAGCTTTGACAGAGGTGCCATCTCTGTGGAACTGTTTGGGGAGGCTGGGGAGGAGGTGCTGCCACTGTGGACAGCTACTGTGGGACAGTTCCCACAGAGGAGTGTTCATCAAGGTTGTAGATTGAGGCAGGAAAGGTGTCACCACGATGCACCTCTCCTGTGGGGACAGCTTCTCCTGAGATGAGAAAAGGGATGTGCCACCGTGGACAGCTCCTGTGATGGCTGCAGGCTGAAGAGGTGTAGAGGTGCTGCCGTTCTGACAGGAGCCACCATTTTGACAGCTCCTGTGGGAGCATCTTACAGCAGCCATAGGGTGGAGAGGAAAGGAGGGGCCAGCCACAGTTTTGAAGGATTGTGAGGTGTGCTGCTTAGGAACTACTCTTAGTGAAGTTGGAATTGGATGAGGTAAAGTTTTAAATTACATTTAATTTTTTGCCAAGTTTGTTAATATGTATGTGAAGCCAGCGGTGGAGGTGGGCTCGTGTAAGTCCAGCACTCAAAGACCCAGGCGGGAAGAGTTGGAGACCAGTCTGGGTTATATAATGAGACTGTGTCAAAAAGAAAACAATACTCATTTAACCCTCTTCTTTAAAATTAAATTGAGTTTTAGCATATTTGTAGCTTTATGGGTTTTTCCTTTATTCTCTTTGTTCACCACTTTGTGTGAGCTCTTTATGGGTTCGTCTGTCTCCTTACAACATCTTCTCTCTCTGACTCCACAGAGCTTCTCCCGGCTCAACTGTCGCCAACTGTCTTCTCGCTCTGCTAGCTCAATTTACCTTCACTGTCATCTTGGGGTTCTTTTGTTTGTTTGTTTTTGTTTTTTGTCTAACACTATTTCAAAGTTATTTGCCTTGCTATTAGTAAGGTGTGGTTAATGCTCCGTGCTGATATCATGAGGCTTGCCCACTGCCAGCAATAGACTCTGAGAAAACTCACTTCCTGGCACCCAAACATTAAATTAACCTTTTCAAAACATACAGAACTCTCGATACTTGCAAAAAAATTATTGGGGCTGGGGATTTAGCTCAGTGGTAGAGCGCTTACCTAGGAAGCGCAAGGCCCTGGGTTCGGTCCCCAGCTCCGAAAAAAAGAACCAAAAAAAAAAAAAAATTACATGTACCATCTCCCCACCTCTCATTAAATCTGAACTTACATTATTCATCTGTAGCAGTGGATGTTGAAATGAGATCATTTTAACCAATTAAAACCATACAAATCCTTTTCCCCATTCTGCTGCGGAATCTGGTGTTGCCTGTGGCCTTGATCCTGCTGAGATGCTTCAAAGCTTTATTAAAAAGTCTGGGTCCCCATGAAGCCTGACTATACCCAGGTTTACCAGGAAACTTGGGTAGGAATGGAGTTAATGACCCTCATCGGTTATGAAATCAGGAGTGCTGATAAGAGAAGTAAAGCTCTGAAAGGCTCCAGTCCTGCGCACGCCCATGGCCATCACTAACTGCTCCCCGAGTTCACTCAAGATGAATACATCGGCTGAGCTTAAGCAAGGTGTGTAGGTGGGAACACAGAACATCGCTGTACAGTTACCTAAGTACTGTTTACAATGTGGCATTAATAAATGTATCTGAGGGGGTTGGGGATTTAGCTCAGTGGTAGAGCACTTGCTTAGCAAGCGAAAGGCCCTAGGTTCAGTCCTCAGCTCTGAAGGGGGAGAAAAAAAAAAAAAAACAGGAAAAATAATGTATCTGAGAAGCACCAAAAAAAAATCAAAATCCTACCAGTTGATATTGACAAGAGTATCTTACAAATGCTACATTTCACCTTGCAATCTGGAACATTACACGTTTATGTGTTTATTTTAGAGAACTGAAACTGCACAGAATTAAACACAAGTAAAGTTTAAAAATGTAGTTCTGTACATCAGTTCCAACCAACTCTGTTTTATAGTCTATGAAGCTAATGTCCTTGTTCACACCAAAAACCACCCAGAGAACCTTCTAATGAATTTTCTTATTCATCTCATGTGGTAGTTTTTGTTGTTTTAAAAGTCAAAGTTTAGGGAAAAAATGTTATGAGTTCTACTTTTAGATCTTGAAGTGAATATTCCTTTTGGCTAATCAGACTATATGAAAATATAACAAAACAAAAATACACAAAGGGAAAATGGTGTCCCGTGAATTTAAGCTGCCAGTCAATAAACTGGATCTGTAACACAGTAACCTAGTAGTGCCCTGCCCCATTCCTCCTACTTTACATTTTATCCCGCAGGCGCTCAGGACAGCAGCAAGCTTCCGTGCAGCAGCTCCACTGCATCTCAGTGCAGCTGAGCACCAGCCACGGTGACCTGGCCAGAAAGTTCCCCGCTGTGCCCATGGCGCCCAGGTGTGCCCTGATTGCTGTGACAGAGGTCTGCTCAACTTCAGCATCTTTCTGCTCACTTGATTATGACTAACCTTTCTCACGATGGTTCATCCAGATCCTAGAACCATACCCTCTTTTTTTCTCTTCAGAATTTATACATCTTCGAAAAAGATACGTTTGCCTTGCCATTAGGCAGGGTTTGTGTGTAACATTTAAATTCCACAATCCCCAACCTAGAAAAGTTCCCCCCCACCCGAAAGCTACAGGTACTTTTTTAAGTATAAAATTCTTAACACATTAAAAAAAAAAAGAAGAAAAAAACCAATTTTTTAAAATTGGACACTAGTGCCTCCTCTTTTTGTCGTCAGAAGCACTCAGTTCAGAACGCATTTGAAAACTGAACCACATGTGTATAAACGTGCAGAGAGCTGGAATTCTGCAAAGCCCTTTAACATCATTGAGGTGCATTCAGCATTGGCCAGACCACAACAGGAAGTGTGTTGGCAAGTTCAACAGAGACTTTTCCAGAAACACGACAGTTTTCTGGGCTCTGTGTCAGTTACATTTTTAAGCAACACATAATCTGTAAAATTGTCCCAAGACATCCATTCCTCCAACCATTTCCCTACCCCATCCCAGCCCGAGCCTCTGTGAAGGCCACAGGACTCTCAGTGTCCCCTGTTACTGATGACAGCTGACTCAGATTTGGCTGAGGTCGCAGGCAGTCTTGGCACTTTCTTAGCCCAGGTTGGAATGTGCTCTGTTGCTGTGTTTGAATGCACAAGTCCTACTCCTTCATCCAAACGGTGGCCATTTGTGGAGGGTGCCAGGTATAAGTTCTGTGCTTTTCATCCACTCTGACTAGATGCCACATTTGTCGACTCTTATTTTCACTCCGCCCAATCTCTTCTTGTCTCTAGCCCTACTCTGAAGAGAGAATGTCTTTTAATCATAACCTGTCAATGATAAAGCCATTGGCCAATGAGCTGAGGTAGCAAATAGGAGGTGGGACACCGGCAGGAAGAGAGGATTCTGGGAAATAGTGAGAGGTGTGAAAGATTTGCCTAGGAACACTGAGGAGACAGCCATAAACCAGCCATGTAGCTGAACTAAGCTTAGAATAAAGAGGATATTCACCCCGGATTGGATGCATGAAGCTGAGGAGAGGTGACTCCACATGGAAGATGAGGAATAGTTTGAATGGGTTACGTAAGTTATGAGCCAAAGCTTACGGCCGAGGCATTTATTAACAAAGTATTAGTCTCAGAGTCCTCATTCCAGGAGCAAGGGCCTAGAAGAAAAACGGATTTATTTTTTACACTACTGACACTTCTTTCTTCCTGCACCAACTGTCCTCTCTAACTCTACCCTCTGACCCTACTCCAATCTGTAGCTGCTTGTATTCTAAGACTATTTGGATCCCCAAAACAGTTTGCACAAGAGGGTCTGCACTTAGCTTATGGGAACCTTCCCCAGTTAGTTCTGATTGATAAATAAAGACGGCAACAGCTAATAGCTGGGAGGAAGGCTGTGTGTGCTTCACTCTAGAACATCAACCGTTGGGGTGGGTCACAATCCTCCTGCTCTGCCAGCTGGACCCTACTTTTGCTTTCTTCCCAGTGCTACTCTCAGCGCTCAGTCTGATGGCTTTTTATATCCTCCTGGTCCCAGAAGTCAAAGAGGCAACTAATATTGAAGGGCATAGAGTCCTTTAAAGGGCCAGGCACTCAAAATAAATCCCACTACACATATGTACTTCTATGTAGCCCTGACTGTCCTAGAACTCACTATGTAGACCAAGCTGAATATGAACTCATAGAGATCTTCCTGCCTTTGCCTCTGCCTGTGCTCCTGCTATTAAAGGTATGTGCCACCAATTCTGGCTGTAACAATTTTCTAAGAAGTAGAGTACTGGTGTCTATAGAAAGATAAATAAGTTTATTATTTCAAAGGCTTAAATTTGTACACAATAAAGTTGAAGACTGACTGAAGAAAGATACTACATTGTTAGCCTCCATGTGTATGTACAACACACGTGAACACACATAAGAAACAGTTCTGGTGTTCTGTAGCACAGTGGGGGATCTACAAATAATAATCATACTATTTTTTTCTGACAGGGTCTCACTATATAGCTCTGGTGCTGATCTGGAACTCACACGTAAGCTGGAATGGCCTTGAACTCACAGAGATCCACCTGCCTCAGCCTCCTGAACACTGGAATTAAAGCGATACCCCATTATAGTGGGTATCTTTTAAAAGCTGGGTGGCCTGGGCCTTGAGGTTGGTAAGAGGATTCAACAAAGATGGCATGGTCAGTTACGTTTACCCTGGAGAGAGGGTGCAGGGAGAAAGGGCGAGCAGGGAGAGTGAAAGATGGGGGGAGAGAGAGGGAAAGCAGGGGAGAGATGGTGTGTGGTTCAGTGAGAGAGCACTTGCTTAGTTCCTGGGTTCAATGCTGGGATGGTTTGTTTATGCTTGGCCCAGGGGGTGGCACTATTAGTAGGTGTGGCCTTGTTGGAGTAGGTGTGTCACTGTGGGTGTGGCCTTTAAGACCCTTATCCTAGCTGCCTCGAAATGAGTGTTCTGCTAGCAGCCTTCAGATGAAGATGTAGAACTCTCACCTCCTCCTGCACTATGCCTGCCTGGATGCTGCCACGCTGGTGCCTTGATGATAATGGACTGAACTCTGAACCTGTAAGCCAGCCCCAGTTAAATGTTGTCCTTATAAGAGTTGCCTTGGTCATGGTGTCTGTTCACAGCAGTAAAACCCTGACTAAGACAAATGCTAAGCAGCATGCTCATCCTTCCCCCTACAAAAAGTTTGTTTTTAGCAGTGAGGAGGCTTCAAAGACCTGCCCTGTGAGGACCACAAATCAGGTAGATATCTTCAGCCCTTCCCAAGCCTCTGAAAAAAAGGGGTTTAATAACCCTCCAAATTTTGTTTATTTATTTTATGTATGTGTATATACCTGTGTAGTCATAAATGTATGGTAGTTGGAGGACACCTTGGAAGAGACAGTTTTCTCTTTCCATCATGTGGGTTCCAGAGATCAAATGTAGATTGTCAGGACTGGCAGCAAGTGTATGTACTATGACATTGGTGAGAAGGGATTAGATGACTGTGGTGGTTTGAATATGCTTGGCCCAGGGAGTGGCACTATTAGGAGGTGTGGCTTTGTTAGAGTAGGTGTGGTCTTGTCAGAGGCCTGGCCATCATGGGGTGGGCTTTGAGACTTTCCTCCTAGTTGCTTGGAAACAGTCTTCTCCTGTTTGCCTTTGGAACAAGATGTTCCATCTCTCAGCTCCTCCTACACCATGCCTGCCTGAACACTGCCATGCTTCCTAACATGATGATAATGGACTGAACCTCCAAACCAGTAAGCCAGCTCCAATTAAATGTTGTCTTTTATAAGAGTTGCCTTGGTCATGGTGTCCCTTTACAGCACTGAAAGCTGAAACATACCATAACTCAGTAGGTAAAGTGTTTTTGTGCAAGCCTGGTGACTTGAGTTCAATCCTAGAACTTATGTAATAGTGAAAAGATGTGGTGGTGCATGATTTATTCCCAGGAATCCAGAGTTGAGGCCATCAGATTTCTATGGTTTCAAAGCTAGCCTGGTCTACAATCTAAGTTTCAGTCCAGTCAAGGCTACTTAGTGAGGATGTGTCTCGACAAAAACAAAAAGATAGAAAGAGAACCAACCTCACAAAGTTGTTCTTTCACCTCCACACATACCCCAGACACATTATGTACACCCACACAATAATAACTTAATTAATTTTAAAATGTAAAAGATAACAGGTCAGAGCCATTCACAATGCAGAGCAACCACAGGCCTATGAGCAGGACTTTAAGACAGACTATGCTAAATATCGCATCCTGCATGCCAAAGCCGGGCTGCAAGCCAAAGGTTCATGGAGCTGTGAGCAAAGATTGTAAGACTTCAGTAAGGGGGCTCAGAACACAAGATGCTAGTAGACAAGACAGTCCAGGAATATAAAAGATTCAGGAACTGGCAACCAAGTCACAGGAAAGAAAAGTATCTCTGTTAAGTTCTTATCTCATTGTGCATCAGATGCTCCTGAGAGATCAACGCAAAGATCACATCAGACACCTGAGAACCCTGGAAAGTACATTGGGAAGAATGGAAAAATCAGCTTCAAAACTCACGATTAGTAGCTGAAACAAGTGGGGGAGGGGATGTAGAGCGATTTATTTTGTGTGCCTGACCCTTTAAAGGATCCACAGTTAACCCTATGCCCTTCGATGCTGGTTACCTCTTGGACTTCTGGGAACAGGAGAGGATATAAAAAAGCTAACAGAGGCTGAAAGGAATTGAGTAGGATTGGAATAGGGTCAGGGAAGAGTAGGGTGGGAGAGTAGGATTAAAGAAGACAGTGGTGCTGGAAGAAAGAAGACTAAGTCAGGCTAGAGAAGAGAAGAGAAGAGATGGAGCACTGTGAAAACAGGAGGCAGTTCAAAGTGGATTGGGCAAGAGAAGTTAGCTGGTGACAGCTGAACCAGGAGAAGCTGAGCCGAGTCAGACAAGATATTGTAAAGTGTGGTGGTTTGAATGAACTTGGCCCATCGAGAATGACTCTATTAGGAGGTATAGCCTTGTTGGAGTGGGTATAGCCTTGTCGGAGGAAGTGTATCACTGTTGGGTGGACTTTAAGGTCTCTGTGCTCAAGCTTCACCCACTGTGGAGTGAGAGTTCCCTTCTGGCTGCCTTCTGATCAAGATGGTGAACTCTCAGCTGCACCAGCACCATGTCTACCTGGATACTACCACACATTCCACCATGATGATAGTGGACTGAACCTCTAAATGTAAGCCAGCACCAGTTTAATTTTTTTTTTTACAAGAGTTGCTTTGACCATGGTGTTTCTTTATAGCAACAGGAATCTAAGACAGAAGTTGGCACCAGGGACTGGGGTATTGCTGTGATTGGCCTGACATGTTTTTGTTTGGAGGAATGAGCATTTGGGGACTTTGGATTTGGAAAGCAGTGGAATGCCTTAAGTGGGACTTAATGGAACATTCTAGTAGGAATATGGAAGACAGTTATACTGAGGGCTTGACTCAAGAGGTTTCAGAGGAAGAGTTTCTGTACTGTGTAGCATATGGAATTCTGGGAACCTTTCAGAGGGTATATAAATGCTGGGGTCCCGAGAGGTAGGACTGCTATTTAATGATCATTTAGATGTGTTGGTTGTGGTTTGTAAGCAGTCACGGTCAAAGAAAAAACAAGGGGAAAAATTAGATTCAGGGATCTGTAACCTTAATTTTTTTCAAATCCTATTTTTAATGATGGTTCTTAAGAAGTGCTTTAACGGGGCTAAGGATTTAGCTCAGTGGTAGAGCGCTTACCTAGGAAGCGCAAGGCCCTGGGTTCCGTCCCCAGCTCCAAAAAAGAGAACCAAAAAAAAAAAAAAGAAGTTCTTTAACCTTCCTTGTAACCGATCAGAGGTAGCAGAAAAGAAAGGATATGGGAGAAGTGTGGACCTGCTTAGAAAGGCTGTTTGAGGCAACTCCTGTCTGTGTTGTCTAGAAATTGGCAGTTCAGTTCACAGCTTAGCAGGCATCAAAAGCTCCATCCACTTGAAAACACCTCACGGATACAACAGTAGGATCCATCACGAATGCTCCAGCAGTGCAGTTCAGTAGAGTTGAGTTAGCAACAGCAGTGACATGACCTAGCAGAGACAGCCAGGCCTCAGCCTCTGCTCAAGTCAGCAGGAGGGACAAACAGACACACCAGGAGAATTTCTTGGTTGTGCTTCTCTCAGGGATACGAGACCCACAAGCATTGCACAGCTAGCTGTACCAGCAAACCAAGCTCTGTCTCTGTCACTCTGTGGAGTCCCATTTATACCCTCCAAACATCACGTGTCCTCCATGTGCCTTGCCTCAGCATAGCTCTTGCCTCAGAGTCTTGCCTGAGCACAGCTTTTGTCTTAGCACGTGTTTTGTCTCAGCACACGTCTTGCCTTAGCATCCAATCAGCCCAAGTCCTTGGAAACAGCAACAGACTGCAGCACACCACCAGAAGGTTTTTTGTTTGTTGGTTGTTTGTTTTGGTGTGTTTCTCTCTATGGAGTCCTAACAAATGCAGCTCAACTACAAAATGTAAGGCAGACATGTGTGTCGTTAGCAAAGAATCACTCATCACGTGTCCCTTCATGTGGTTGCTTTAGCAGAACATCCTCTGTCCTGTATCTGCTTCAGCAAAACCTTCCTTCACGAGTCTGCCTGAGCCTTTCACACCTGTGTCCACTTTAACAAAATGTTCCTTCACGTGTTTGTCTCAGCAAAACATCATCCAACCAACTTTCCACAGAACCCTTAAGTTTCCTTACTTCAAGAACTCTCTCTCTCTCTCTCTCTCTCTCTCTCTCTCTCTCTCTCTCTCTCTCTCTCTGTCTCTCTCTGTCTCTCTCTGTCTCTCTCTGTCTCTCCCTGTGTGTGTCTCTCTTCTTCTTCCCTCCCTCCCTCCCTCCTTCCCATTTATCCTCCTTTTTTCTATCTAGTGTTAGGGGGTGAAACTGAGAAAATAAATGGAGTGAAATGGAAAAGAAGAGTGGAAAAAAGAAGAACCCACAAAATAGCAAAAACCAGCTACCCTGCATACACATGGTGTACATACATACACATACATACATACATACATACATACATACAAATGCTCATACATGTGAAATTAATCTCTTTTAAAGATGACATAAGCTTCACTGTGAAGCTTCTGAGGGTTAAGTGATCAATAAAATTTTAGATCAGGTCTGATCATGGTTCCAGAATGTGAATTGAGACTGACAACATGGTTAAGCATGGGTGTGGTGGTGCCTGTATCCTAGCAGTTGGGAAACTGAAGCAAGAAAAAATACCTTAAGCTTGAAGCTAGCCTGGGCTACATAATGAGTTCATGGCCAGCATAGGTTACATAAACAAAACAGCAAAAATAACTAGATAATTCCTGTATCTACATGATGGAAATAGAGCATGGAGTCTTATAATTGATCTCGGATCCATATGCATAACACACACACACACACTCACATACACACAGAGACACACACACATACACAGACACACACACATACACACATACATACACACATTCACTCACACACACACATACACACATTCACTCACACACACACATACACACATTCACTCACACACACACATACATACACACATTCACTCACACACACATACACACACATTCACACACATTCACACACATTCACACACATTCACACACACACTCACACTTACACACACACATTCACACACATTCACACACACATGCATGCACACACTATAGAAGGAAGTTTAAGTAAAGAAATGGACATGCTGAGCAGATAGCATAGCCCCTGTCTTATCCCCTCGTGTCTACTAATCATTAGAACTACCTCCATCAAAGAAAATGATAATACCATCCCTGCATGGATCGCAAATTTTAGCAATCACAGATTTGAATGACACAAGGGTGTGAATTTGGACCTGCCTCATTGTACCTCTTATTCAGTGTTATAAAACAACTACTGGTTATGCAGTTTATGGCCCTTTGCCCTCAGGGACAGTAGGGATGGTCTTGGGAAGGAACAGCTTGACTTCCCAAGGACTCATTGTGCATCCGGGAATTATAGATGAAGATTTCAAAGAAGAAATTAAAATAATGGCTTACATTAAAAATGCAGTCAACACAGGTGGTAGGATTGCTTAGCTGTTACTGTTTCCCTACATCAAAGGCACCGCTGCTCCAATAGAAATATCAGGAGGGTTTGGAAGGACTGGAAAATATGTGTTCTGGCAAGCCGTTATTAATGATCAGAGGCTATAATTAAAGTTGCAAGTGGATAACACCGAAATAGACAGTTTGGAGTGTACAGGAGCTGATGTAACTATTGTTTCACACAAATCTTGGAATTGAGAATGGCCACTTCAAAAGGTTTATTCACAAAAAAAACAAAAAAAAAAAAAAAAAAAAAAGAACCAAAAGGTTTATTCATAGCTTCTAGGAATTGGAAATTTATCTCCAATAAAACAAAGTGTGTGATGGCTTAAATGTGTGGGACCATCGGCCAATACGAAAGTTAAGGCCTTATGTGGTTGATGTAGCCATACATTTATGGGGATCAGATTTATTACAGCACTGGGGAACTCAGATTAACATTCCCTCAATACCAGAGACAATCCCTAAAAGGGGTGAAGTGGAAGATGTTTCTGAGGAAGGTGTTGAAAAATGTCATCCAGAACAACCACAGACTGTGCAAGTTGTCCAAACACAGGACATATCAGGGATTGAGTTTCCAAACATATATTCCACTGCTGAAATTATACCAATGGCCCTTAAATTAAACAATTTAAATTGTTGACTAATAAGCCTATGTGAGTAGATCAGTGGCCCTTAACTAAAGAAAAATTACAGAACAGCAGGTACGAGAGCTACATACAGCAGACTCTACCAGACTGTGGAATTTCCCTGTATTTGTTATAAATAAAGAAATTGGGGGAAATGGAAAATGTTAACAGATTTCAGAGCATTGAATAAAGTAATCCAACCCATGGTTCCCTTACAACCTGAAGTTCTTTTAACTTCTTTTATTATCTAAGTTGTGGCCTATAATAGTAATTTGTTTTAAAGACTGCTTTTTTTACTATCCCCTTGAAAGAAGAGGATAAAGAAAAAGTTGCCTTCATAGCACCTATGCATAATAATCCTCGACCTGTACAAAGTTATCAGTGGACAGTTCTTTCTTTTTTTTTTTTTTTTTTTTTTGGTTTTTTTTTTTTTGGTTTTTTTTTTCGGAGCTGGGGACCGAACCCAGGGCCTTGCGCTTCCTAGGTAAGCGCTCTACCACTGAGCTAAATCCCCAGCCCCGACAGTTCTTTCATAAGGAATGTTAACTAGTCCAGCTCTATGTCAACGTTTTGTGCAACAACTGCTAGAAATAATTCATAGGCAATTTCCTCAGTCCATTGTTTACCATTATATGGGTGATATTTTGTTGGCTGATTCTGATGCAGATACTTTAAAGAATATATTTAGTTGGGACAAAAAAACACAATGTTGCCTTGTTGAAAACTTCTGAAAAAATACAGGAGATTCTATTCACTATCAAGGTTATAAAATATATCAGTAGAAAATTCAACCACAGAAGATACAGATCAGAAGGGATCAATTGTGACTCCTAATGTTTTTCAAAAATTAATGGAAGAGGGGTTGGGGATTTAGCTCAGTGGTAGAGCGCTTGCCTAGCGAGCACAAGGCCCTGGGTTCGGTCCCCAGCTCCGAAAAAAAGAAAAGAAAAAAAAATTAATGGAAGATATTAATTGGCTATGGCCCATATTGGATTAACTATTCAAGAGTTAATTACATTGTTTCAAACATTACAAGGAGATTCAGACTTAAACAATCCAAGATAGATGTCTTAGTTAGGGTTTAGTGCTGTGAACAGACACCATGACCAAGGCAAGTCTTATAAATGACATTTAATTGGGGCTGGCCTACAGAGGGGAGCTGAGAGCTCTACATCTTCATCTGAAGGCTGGTAGTGTAAGACTGGCTTCCAGGAAGCTAGGATGAGGGTCTTAAAGCCCACATCCACAGTGACACACCTACTCCATTAAGGCCACACCTACTAATAGTGCCACTCCCTGGGCTGAGCATATACAAACCGTGACAATAGCTAACAAAGGAAGCAGAGAATGAGTTAACTTTAGTAGAAAAGAGGCTGCAAGATGGATTCCATAGATCCTAAACTGGACTGTGTTTTGCTTATTTTTGCCTTCAACTCATTCTATTGGGCCCATTATGCAAAGGGAAGATAATATTTTAGAATAGATCTTAGCACACAAAGTAAAAAGTTAATGTCTTATATGGATAAGGTTTCTGATTTAGTTATAAAGGGAAGAATAGGACTATGTCGATTGTCAGGAATTGACTCACAAGAAATTATAGCGCTGTATACCAATGCCAAAATTACTTCATTGTGGGTAATCAATGAAGACTGGGGAAGAGCTTGTAGCAACTATTGGGGAGAAATAAACAGCAAATATCCCAAAAGCAAGACTCTTCAGTTTATAAAACAGAGCTACTTACATTCTTCTACGGGTAGTAAAGGGAATGCCAATTCCTGAAATGCCTACATTCTATACTGATGCAAGTAAGTTGGAAATGACAGGCTTAGAGTCAGACAAAATAACCAAAGTGATCCAAAGCCTATATACTTCAGTTCCACAGTCAGGGTTGTATGAAACCCTTATAGTCTTGTTAGATTTTCCTTACTCTCTTTTTCCTCTTGTTGTTTTTTAGACTTTATTTTATGTGTATGAAAATACTGTTGCTGACTTCAAACACACACCAAAAGCGGTTATCAAGTCCCATTACAGATGGTTGTGAGCCACCACGTGGTTGCTGGGAATTGAACTCAGGCCCTCTGGAAGAACAATCAGTGCTCTTAACCACTGGGCCATCTCTCCAGTGGGTTGAATCTCTGAATATAATTACTGACTCTCCATATGCAGAAAGAGTTGTTTTACAAATAGAAACTGCTGGGTTGGGGATTTAGCTCAGTGGTAGAGCACTTGCCTAGGAAGCGCAAGGCCCTGGGTTCGGTCCCCAGCTCCGGGGGGGGGGGGGGGGGGGGGGGAAGAACAACAACAACAAAAAAGAACAAATAGAAACTGCTGGTAATTCAGAACTAACCCCGTCATTTATGCAACTGCAGCAGGTAATCGGAAATAGAAACTTTCCGTTTATATCACATCAGGTCTCAGACAGGCTTGCCAGCTTCATTGGCACAGGGAAATTAAGAAATTGACCAATTATTTACAGAAAATGTGTTTGAAGCCTCAAAGTTTCCATGAAAACACCATAGTAAGAGTAAAAGTTTAAAGAAAATGATTTCAGTCACCTAGCAACAGGCCAAGAAAATGTCCTACTCATTTTTTTTGTGTAGCCAACCTCCGTTACCCACTGGAAGTGACCCTAAAGGTACCAGAAGGAATGAAGGCTGGCAGAGGAATGTGTCTCGTTTTGCAGAATCTGGAAAACGACAGTTTGCATACCATACCACGAATGCCTACTCAGGGTTTCAAGGGGCAACCGCTTTGAGTTCTGAGAAGGCTGATTGTGTAATTACACATTTACTGGAAGTAATGGCTAGTATGTGGATACATGTTCAAGACTGACATTGCCCCTGCATATATCATCAGTAAGATGAAGTAATTTTCTACATATTACAATAGAAAGCCATTAGAGGTATATCACACAATGCTACAGGACAAGCAGTTGTAGAAAGGTCTGATTGCACCTTAAAAGAAATGCTTATAAGCAAAAAGAAAGAATCAAGATTCCCAGGGATGGACTAAATGGTGTTCTGTTAACTCTAAATTTTCTGAACGTTAATGAGAAAGGAATAACACAGCTGAGAGACACTGGGATATAGAAAAAAGCTGTGAGGTTAAATCGGCCTGTATACTATACGGTTGTGTTGACATCTGAATGGAGTGTTTTGCATTGGGGATGCAGATGTGTTTAAATTTCCACAGGAAACAAAAGACTGTGGATCCCATCAAAACTGACAAAGCTCAGAGGTGAGCAGGGGAAGTCTTCTGAAAACCTTGGCCACTGACCCAAAAAAGAGCAAAGAAAAGAGCATGAACCAGCCATTACCTTCCCTTGCCAGTCAGAAAGACCTAGACTAGAACCATTCAGCACTTAACCACAAGAGGCCTATGAGCAACACTTTGGACTTCTACAACACAGAGCCGTCCAAAATGCAAAGCAACAACAGGCTTATGAGCAGGACTTTAAGACAACTACCCTGTTCTATCTACTGAGGAGGAGGGAAAGTTGCTTCTCTTGTTTCTGATTAAGCTTATGCTTCTGCATCTAGGTATGTGCATTTGTGTTTGGGAGCCCAAGAGACCAGAAGTGTTGGAACTGGAGTCACCTGACATGGGCACTGGGGATCCAACTGCAAGAGCAATGAATATTCTTAACTTCTAAGGTCTCTGCAACCCAACTGCTGATTTTGAACAGGACCCAGAGTAGAAGGCTCTGCAACAACTCTGCACTTCTGTGCCTCCCCTTCTGCCACTTGAACCACAGGATCCAGCAAATACAAGGGTATCTAAGGTGTTATGGGCAAAAGAAGATGCTGTGTGGAACCTTCATTCGCCCTCTGTAAGGGAATTACAGTGGAGGCCCTTAGGATCTGGCAACAAGACCCCATCATCTGCAAATTACTCTCCTTTTGAAATACCACTCTCAGATGTCAAGGCTTAGTGGAAATTGAATGCTTGACCACAGGCCACAGAGTTCCATACAACCTGAACTGTCTGTCATGGGGCTGGGGCCAATCCAGTTGGTGTCTTAGTTAGGGTTACTCCTGTCTTACTTAGGGTTTCATTGCTGTGAAGAGATACCATGACCAAGGCAACTCCTACAAAGAACAACGTTTAACTGGGGCTGGCTCACAGAGATTCCCTCCATTATCATCACTGCAGGACATGCAGGCAGACGTGGTGCTGGAGAAGGAGCTGAGAGTTCTACATCTTGATCTGAAGGCAGCCAGGAGGAAGGTCTGGAACACACTGGGCTGGATGGAGCTTGAGCATAGAGACCTCAAATCCTCCCTTCCCCTCCCTCCCACAGACAAGACCACATCTCTTAATAGTGCTACATCCCGCGGGCCGAACATATTCAAACCACCACATTTGGTGAGCAGAAAAGGGACTTCATTTATTAAATGGAAGTAGTAAGGGATGGAAATATAGCTCAGTGGTAGAGTGCTTGCCTAGCGTATGTGAAGCTCTAAGTTCAGTACTCAGCACACCTACACACACACACACACACACACACAACCAGTAACATCAGTACACATATATATATATATATATATGTATGTATGTATATGCCCAAACATGTTCTGAACATGTGCCTACAAGTAAGATACATGCGGTCCAAATTCATACTTTCTACTAATGCTACACTTTGCCTCTTTGCTCCCAGCCCAGGCTTTATGGAGGACATTCTACGAGCTAGTGACAGAAGGGATGCTAGGTTTGGCTGACAGGCAGATGTGAACGTTGTGCAGGCACCATCTAAAGGGGACAGCTGCAGCACTGCAACGCTCTGGAATATTCCTGAAGGATGATTGTGCTCTCAGGAGCACCTCGTAGGGCACTTTGCTTAGGAGAAATAGCCAGATGTGCTCACCACCCCCATAGCCAGGGTTTGGCTGGATGGCAAGGGACTTGAAAGGCCCAGGGCTGGAAAACTAGCTACAAATTTGGGGCAAGCTGGGCTTGGTGGTTCACATCTATAATCTCAGCCCTTCTGAAGATGAAGCAGAAGGATCATGAGCTCAAGGCCAGCATGGACTCTTTTTGACTGTGTCTCAAAAAAGAAAAGGACAGGCCATTAATGGATTAATTTTGGCCAGAGGAATCTGGACAGACCCCTGAGTGTGCCTGGAAGGAGAAGGCGTTTGTGCCTGGAAGGAATGCTCACCTCTCTCTCGGTGCTAATGTCAGGTAATAGGATGCCAGATCTGACTTGAGATCCAGGCCCTCAGAGTAACCAGACATGTGGCCTTGAGCAGCTTGTTGAACATCACCGAGCTTCAGATTCTGAGTCTGTTAAGTGGAAATCCCTTCTAGCAGGGAGGTTAGAGATCTGAAGACAACAAAACCCACCTTTGTTGTTTGCGACATGGAGGAATCCAGACAGACGCTGGGCACAGAACACCAACTACTAGGATGGGAAAATGGGTTTGTTGGACCTGCCATTTCCTGATAAACTGTTCCTCGCTCCTGTCTTGCCCCTCTCCCTTCCTTCCCATCTATTTCTCCCCTTTGTGTGTGTGCGTGCGTGTGTGAGTGTGTGTGCGTGTGTGAGTGTGTGTGAGTGTGAGTGTGTGTGTGTGAGAGAGAGTGTGTGTGTGTGTGTGAGAGAGAGAGTGTGTGTGTGTGTGTGTGTGTGTGTGTGTGAGTGTGTGTGTTTTCTTCTTTATCATTTCCTCCTCTTTCTTCTTATTCTCAGTTATTTTCTTGTGGTTTTGTTCGATTTTACTTTTGAAAACAGGGTCTTCTGTCTTTGCATTTCAAATTCTGGGGTTGCAGGCATATGTCACCCCAGCCAGTTTAAAATACAGTTTAAAACCAACAAAGGGAAAGGCATATGGAGGGAACCTCACAAGAACTTCATTGGCAAGTTTCTCTCAATGGCTGTATTACAAGCAGAACTCAACAACGCTATCTACGTAAGACTGGAGTCTGGGGAGGGGAGCAGAAACATTGACATTGAGGTGCCCTTCCTCTTCAGTGAGTTATACAAAGATGTGCTTAACTCTCCCAGTAGTGATTTGTGACAACTTGTACAAACTACCCACGACGTAGTGACCAGCTACATGACCGTGTCCCCATGTTGTTGACCCTTAGCCTCTTAGACCACAGTGCCCGTACTCTGACCCCTGTGAGCAATAAGTTTCATTAGGATATCCAGTCAAGTTAGCACAGCATGAGCCAAGAATCTCAGCACACAGAACTGTTCTCGTTGTTCTCTGTTCTCCTTTTTTTTCAGACAGGGTTTCTCTGTGTAGCCCTGGTTGTCCTGGACCCACTTTGTAGACCAGACTGGCCTTGAACTCACAAAGATCCGCCTGCCTCTGCTTCCAGAGTGGTGGGGTTAAAGGCATGTACCACCACTACCCAGGAAATGTTTTATTATTTTTATATGTGTGTGTTTGGTCTACATGTATGTTTGTGCACCATATACATGCAGTACCCGTGGAGGCCGGAAGAGGGGATCAGGTCCCCTAGAACTGGAGTTAACAGTAGGAGTAACCATGTAGGTGCTGGGAATTGAACTTAAGTTCTCTGAAAGAGCAGCCAGTGTTCTCAACAACTGAGCCATCTCTCCAGTCCCGCATAAAATATTCTAAAAATTCAAAAGTCACTCCCAGGAGCAGGCTGAGTACTAGTCTTAAGGGTGAGCTTTCATCGGAAGGTTCAGGCTTTAACAACCCACATTGCCAAGTTGGCTCTTTGCTGCGGGCACCTGATCCATAGTCCCCTGTGCCTGTAGAAGGTAGCAGCACTTGGGAGCTTTTCGATGGACCCGATGCCCAAGAATCCCTGAGATCTCAACCAATGCCTGGTCACCTAGTAGGTGGGCTGCAGTGCCCTTGTCAAGCTGGGGAGATCCACAGCCTTCATAGCCTCCCTTCACTCAGAGTTAAGGATGAGTCTCAGGTATAGAATGCCCTCCTAGTTTGCACAAGGTGCTGGGTTAATTCCAAGCATGACAGAAAATAGAAAGGTGGGTGAAGTGGAAACTTAAGGGTCCTTTGGAGAGTCTGTTGTGTCAGATGCTGTTTTGCTGGGGCAAACATGTGAAGGAGTGTGTTCCTGATGTGGACACAGGTGAAAGACTGAGGCAGACTCGTGAAGGAATGCTTCACTGAAGCAGACACAGGAGAGAGGATGTTCTACGAAAGCGAACATGCGAAAGGACATGTGATGAAGGATTCTTTGCTATCAACACGCATGTATTGGTCCACCTTACATTGTATAGTTGAGCTGCATTTGTCAGGGCTCCAGGGACTCAGGCTGATTGGATGCACGTGCTAACTAAGGCAAGACCCGTGCTGAGGCAAAGCACATAGAGGACACGTATTGTTTGGAGGGCATACATAGGACTCGATGGAGTGACCTTGTTTCCCTGAGAGAGGCACAGCCAAGAACTTGTCCCAGTGTTCCTGCTGGTCCCTCCTGCTGACTCAAACCGAGGCTGAGGCCTGGCTGTCTCTGCTAGGTTGTGTCACTGCTGTTGCTAACCTGGATTACTGGTGTATCTGTGAGGTGTTTGTGAGTAGATCGAGCTGCCATTGCCTGCTGACCTGTGAACGGAACTGCTGATTTCCAGACAACACAGATGGGAGTTGCTCCAAAGACCCTTTCTAAACAGGTCTGCTTCCCCATATCCTTTCTTATCCACTACCTCTGGTGGTGAAAGAATAAAGATTTTAAACTATCCCCCACTGACCCTGCTGTGAGGACAAGTGCACCTCACAGCAAAGAATAACATAACATGTTTTGGGGATGTAGCCTGGCTATAGCCACCACAAACCATCTGGCCTCGATAAGGCCTGTCTCAACAGTCCTGAGAAAAATGAGAATTAGGGTCAGCTTGCCCCAGAAGGAGGGTGGCCTAGAGTTGAACTGAGCCCAAGTTACAAACCAATGAAATTGCTTTGTGTGACTGTTGCCAACTACCTATGTAATTTTCCCAATAAATCCCTTCCCCTAATTGGGCTCGGGGTCGACTCCTCTGTCTCCTGTGTGAGATACGTGTCGTCCCCAGAGCTCTGGTTCCTCAAATACACCTCTTGTTTATTACATCAAGACTGGTTTCTCGTGAGTTCTTGGGGGTTGCGTTGTCTCAAGATTTGAGTTGGGGGTTTCCCCATGCCGGTGGTCTTTCAGTGGGTGGTGGGCTATAAGGAAGGTTAATGCAGTTAAGAACTATCATTAATAGTAAGATTTGAGGTGTTGGGGATTTAGCTCAGTGGTAGAGCACTTGCCTAGCAAGTGCAAGGCCCTGGGTTCGGTCCTCAGCTCCAAAAAAAAAATAATAATAAGATTTGAAAAAAATTAAAGATACAGGTGGGAACCCGACATTCTAGACCTGTGAATGGCTCAAGTGTGAGACTTGCTGAGGGCAGGGCCTTGCTTTTTTTCCCCCAAACTCAGAGGTGTGGAGACAGCATAGAAGAACATCTCCTAAATGTACTTTGTTTCAGTTTTTCCAGAACTGGGGATGGAACCCAGGACCCATATCACTACTCCCTCCCCCTAGCCACCCTCCCCACCCCACCCCCACTTTGAGACAAGAGTTTTATTATATAGCCCAGGCTGGATTTAAACTGATGGTTCTTCTCCTTCTGTCTCTCAAAGTAGCTGGGAGTGTCGGGATTGCAGCAGTCCATCCACCACCATACCTGTCTTTTCTTAGTGTTCTTAAACATTAGATGCACTGTGCTAAACACAGTGCATGGCACACAGGAAAAGCCTCTTCAGTGTACTACTACTTGAAGTGGAAACTTCTGGTGTGTCTGGAAAGTCAGTTATGTCAAATGATGTTTTCCTGAAGCAGACTCGTGGGAAAGGATGTTCTGCTAAAGCAGACACATGGGAGGGCCCATGATGAAGAAATATTTGGCCCCACAGACAGTGGGAGCTCAAGCATTTGTTTGGTTTGCTCTGCTTCACGATTCTTCAGTAACAACACACGTACACATGTATTGGTTTGCCTTACATAGATAGCAATGTTGAAGTCTTGTAATATAGCCATTGAGAGAAACTTGCCAGTGAAGTTCTTGTAAGGTTCCTGTGGCTTTTTGCCACTTCAGTGGCCTTGGGCCAGTTGGCGAACCTTGTGGTTTCTTCAGGATTGAACTACAGCTGCTGGTTTGTGCCTGGTGTCTTCCTGCTCAGAGGACTGGACTGCAGCTGCTGGTTTGTATTTGGTGTTTGCTATGAGAATGAACTGATGGCAAAGAAGATTGAGCTTGCCCCACCCCCAGAGAACTATTGCTGAACAGGTCTGTTGTATGTAATTTAAAAAAAAAATCATGCTTCTACCATATCCTAATAACTTTTCTCTTCTACTACCTCTGGTGGGTAGTGGGCAAGAGGAGAGGTTAAACATTTATTAAAAGTAGGTTGCAAAAATGTATGCCTACAACCACTACATTTGGCTGCAGACCACAGTGCATGCATGAATGTAGTGTGTAGAAAACAGGATGCACTGTCGCATACGAAATTTATCAGAAACTAAATGGAGACAGGCCAGAAGGATAACTCTTGTTTTAAAGACAGATGTTAGTATGTTTATAGGCTAGAGTATATGTGTGCAAGACAAGAGGACCCTCAGAAATCTAGAAGAGTGGCCTGATGCTGCTGGTATTCTAATGTTAATACTGGTCCCCAAGACCTGTTCGAGTTCTTCCACAGACCCAAGTGGTGCTATATCACCTTGCTCCCAAGTTATTTCTGATTGGTGTATAAAGACATCAAGTTATTTCTGATTGGTGTATAAAGATGCCAACATCCAATAGTTGGTCAGAAAAGATATAGACAGGGTTTAGGGTTCCCAAGCTGGGAGGGGGGACCAGAGGAGAACCATGAGGGAGGAAGAGGTGAATGGGGAAGCTACCATGGGTTAGGAGTCATGAAAACATATCCCCGAGGGCTGGCCAATTGGAGTAAAGAGCATCCCAGATGAAACATAGTAATAACTAGGGGTTATCAATAGGAAAGTAGATTCTAATAGCATAGAGAGTAGATATCTGCCCAGCTCTTGTGCTGTTTAAGGCTTATTGTAAATAATAAATGTATCTCTTTTGTCCAGGGACTGAATGATCAAGGCAGGATAGAGACCCCAGAAGAGTATACAAGAGGGTGTAGAGATGGACAAAACCCAATGTTGCTTCACTGAGGAACCTCACACATGAAGGACTCTCCCAAGAATTGATGGAAACAAGTACACTTAGTAGGTCCACTGGGGGACTGGGAGAGGGCAGTGGGAAACAAGGACACTTAGTAGGTCTACTGGGGGACTGGGAGAGGGCAGTGGGAAACAAGGACACTTAGTAGGTCCATTGGGGGACTGGGAGAGGGCAGCGGGGTGTGGATAGTTTCTTTTTGTGGTCCTTCGGTGAACAATAGGTACTCATTGCCAAGAATATCTGACATCTGAAATATTGGAGGAGCAACTGAGGTTAGGGCTAAGAAAGGAATCGTGCATGGACCACAGCCCTCCTCACCAGCAGTGTGATTTTTCCCATATTGTTTATAGAGAGGAGATTGTTAGAAACATGATGGTATCCTCACTGACTAAAGTACCAGAATCACATTTGGAATGGACCCTGGCAATGAAGAACCTTAGGAAGTTTACACAGTTCCCATCTCTGCTCTCCATGGACATGATGGAAGTTAGCTACAATAGCTTTCATTTTATGTTACAACCTGGACCCAGAAGCAACTGTAAAATTCCTGTCTGAGGAACTACTTCGCTAGCAGATGGTAACAGAAACTGTCCTTTTTTTTTTTTTCCCTCGGAGCTGGGGACCGAACCCAGGGCATTGCGCTTGCTAGGCAAGCACTCTACCACTGAGCTAAATCACCAACCCCTACAGAAACTGTCCTAACACTGGAGGCTTCCCACACATCCAAGGTCTTGGCTAAGGAAAGGCAGGTTCTTGGTCTAAGGGGTTCAATCTCCATCACAAGATTAAATTTCTTCTCAAAGAGTTAGATTCATGTTTTGTGAAGAGCAATTCCAGAAGGAGCAGAAATCTTCCATTAAATATTTTAATGAAATCCTATCTGGCACTGCCCCTGACCAGGGGGTACTCATTATCCATGAAGAAACAAACAAGTGGTTACATCAACTTGCTAAACACCTAAACAGAGGTAATTACAAATTAATGTTTCCCATCTGCCCCCACTTAGAGCTGAGAGCAGATGCACCACAGGAAGAAGCAAATGCGGGAGGATGACCCAGTTCAGCTGTTGAAAGATAAGTCACGTTTGGAAATACCACTTTGGTACAGCTGCCCAAGGCGAAAGGTAGTAAAGTTTTACTGAGCACCTAGCCAGGTGGGTGTCATTTTTCCGGCCATTAGTCAACTGTAGGAAACTCACATCTACCAGTTCCATCTCCCCCTCTTGCTGCTTGATACCAACCCCTTCTTTCTTTCTTTCTTTCTTTTTTTAAGATTTATTTATTATATATGAGTACCCTGTCACTCTCTTCAGACACACCAGAAGAGGGCATCGGATCTCCCTACAGATGGTTGTGAGCCACCATGTGGTTGCTGGGAACTGTACCCAGGACCTCTGGAAGAGCAGTGGGTACTCTCAACCGCTGAGCCGTCTCTCCACCCCCCATTTTTTCTTAAATAAACCTCTCAGTGTACTGTGCTGGATACCCAGCCTGAATCAACTTTCCAAAAGTGGTGAAGATTTGGTTTTATTACATCTTTAAAAAGAAAGGTAAGAGTGTTTAGAGGTCTGAAACTGGGACTGGAGAGATGGCTCAGAGGTTATGAGCACTAACTGCTTCTCCCAAGGTCCTGAGTTCAATTCTCAGCAAGCACATGGTAACTCATAACCATCTGAAATGAGATCTGGTGCTCTTTTCTGCCCATGCAGGCAAAGCATTATATACACAATAAATAAATCTTAGAGGTCTGAAACCCAACAATCACAGTGGAATCACCCCCAAATCAGTGTAACCTAGAGTAGTTAAGACTGGAGGGGTACACAGTGCAGAGTGTGATACTCTGTTGTTTCTGTATGATCCCTAAGAAGAGACAGATTTCACTTGTGGGAACTAAGAACCACTCCTCCAAGAATGACTAGGAGCTGGAGAAATGGCTCAGTGGTTAAGAGCTCTGGCTGCTCTTCCAGAAGACCTGGGATTCAATTCCCAGCACATGGTGGTTCACAACCATCTGTAACTCCAGTTCCAGGGTTTCTGATGCTCTCATCTGTCCTCCTTTGGGTACCAGGACCAACCATGGCATATAGATATACATGTAGGCAAAACATAAAAATAGTTCAAATATATACATACTCCTTAAAAAAAGAACCATTGACTAGATGTGGTAGCTCCAATTACTCAGAAGACTACAGTGGGGGAATCACTGAACCCCACAAGTGGGGGAACACCCCCCCCTCACACACACACACACACACACACAACCTGGGCACAAAATAAAGTGATTAGGTTTCCTACGAGCTCCTGTGGGTAGAATACTGAATGCACTGTAGACAGGGTTTACCATGGAGAACGCAATAAGCAGCCTTCCAAAACTGAACGCCACCCACAAGGAGGGAGTGAACTCCAGTCAGTTTTCAGAAATAGCCAATCACTTGGCAGAAGTGTTGCAAATATGGAGCCAAACTCAGGTTTTCCACATGATATGGAGATAGAGGCAGAGCAGGGAAGATTCTGCCTCTATAAATGAGATTCTCCTGACTGAAGGTAATCTGTATACACAAAGAAGGCCCTAAAAGAGACTGCGGGAAGAACACACCCACATTATTTTAAGACAAGTTAGCTCGGAAAACTTTAATCAAATGGCATCATGTCTCCTGATAACTGTTTCAGACATGCTATAGGGCAGCCAGTGTGGTGGAGTTCAGGGTGTGGAGCAGGGGGCCAGGGCTTTAGGTCTTCTCCTCTGAGTTTTGCACGCCCCCATAAAGTGACTTTCCATAATCTTTGTCATGCTAAAGAGCACTGCTCCTCTGATTGGGCCCTCCTATAAGTGGTCTAGGGCTGCCATTGTGGGTGTTGGGGCAGCACTTGTGGACAGCCAGGGACCACCTCTGGCGGAAGCACCTGCCACACTCAAGGCAAGGGAAAGGCTTTTCCCCAGTGTGCAGAAGCTGGTGCTGAGCCAAGTGGCTCCACTGGGCAAAGCGTTTGGAGCAAAGGTCACAGGCATAGGGCCGCTCTCCTGAGTGCACACGCCGATGACTGGCCAGCAGCGAGGGATAGGCAAAGCGGCGGCCACAGTCATCGCAGGCGTGCAGCTTCTCTTCCGTGTGGGTGCTGCGATGGATGGCCAAGGAGCCGCTCCTTCGGAAGGCACGGCCACAGTCTGGGCAGGGGTAGGGTTTCTCCCCTGTGTGCAAAAGCTGGTGCTGGAGCAGGGTGCTGCGCTGAGAGAAGCGGGCTTCACAGTGCTCACAGGCATAGGGCCGCTCCCCAGAGTGCACACGCCGGTGGCTAACCAGGCGAGAGGAAGAGGAGAAACGCCGCTCACAGTCAGGACACGGGTAAGGCTTCTCTCCAGTGTGGATGCGCTGGTGGATGACCAGGGCAGTGCGCTGGCGGAAACGACGGCTGCATTCTAGGCAGGTGTAGGGCTTCTCTCCTGTGTGTGTCCGTTGGTGGATAGCGAGCAGAGATGGATAGGCGAAGCGACGCCCGCAACTAGGGCACTGATGAGGCTTCTCACCGGTGTGCGTGGTCCGGTGATTGGCCAAGGACCGGCTCCGTCGAAAGCAGCGGCCACAGTCAGGGCAGTGGTAGGGCTTCTCTCCTGTGTGTATGACTTGGTGCTGAGACAGGTTTTTCCTCTGGGAAAAACGTTTGCCACACTGGTCACAAACGTAAGGGCACTCACCAGAGTGTGCCCGCCTGTGACTGACCAACAGGGATGGGTAGGAAAAGCGGCGCCCACAATCCGGGCAGGGGTAGGGTTTCTTCAGATTCTGGGCGCACTTGTGGCTCTCCAGGGCGGGGAGGTCAGGGAAGGTACAGCCACAGTCAGGGCAGATGGGGCCGCCGGATGTCTGCCTGGCAATCAGCCGGGGTTTGCTGGGCTTCCGCCCTCGCTTCCCCTTTCGGGGTACATCCTTAGGTGGGAATACTTCCTTCTCTTCATTCTTCTGCCTGGTCCTGGTTTCTACCAGAAAACAGAGAATTAGCAAACACTGGACTTCTATGCTTGCCTATTAACAATGTTATTAACCAAGACCAATACACCGAGTGCCTGTTAATTATTAGTTTGAGAGGCAGCTAAGTGTGCTGTGGGAGTATTTAGAGCCCCTCAAGCATTCACATAAACTTTTGTAAAGGATATCAAACTGTCTTTTTTTTTTTTTTTTTTTTTTGGTTCTTTTTTTCGGAGCTGGGGACCGAACCCAGGGACTTGTGTTTGCTAGGCAAGCGCTCTACCACTCAGCTAAATCCCCAGCCCCCAAACTGTCTTTTAAAACAGTGTTTTGGGGGCTAAGGGTTTGGCTTGGTTGACAGAGTGCTTGCCTGCCTCCTGCACCACATGTAATGGCCCATGGTGCATCCTTGGCTACACAGCACACCTGAGGCTTTACTAAGATGGAAAGACAAAGAAAACCCTTGAACGTTTTTAGTACTGGGGGGGGTACCTCAGGGGTACACAGAAACCTTTGTCCCTACTTTGTAGAAATTTTGTTTCTCCCAACGTTCTGGGTTTTTGTTTTTTCAGTCAGGGTCTCATGTATCCTAGACTGGCCTCCAACCCACTGTGTAACTGAGGGTGACCCTGAGCTTCTTTCTTATCCTGCTGCTTCCACTCCCCAAGGGCTAACAATACAAGAAGGCACCACACCTTCTTTACATGCAGCACTGGGGAGCAAACCCTGAGTTGTGTGAGTGTGAGGCAAGCACTCTACCCAGTGAGCAGCACTCCAAGCCTTCCTTACAGAATTTTATGATGCAGCACAAATATACATGGTTTCCCCATACCTTTCCTACATACAAGATAGCTGCCCCAATGTGGGCTCTGGGACCCAAACTCAGAGCTTCTGGGAAAGCTGCAGGTGTTCTTAACTACTACTCCAGCCCAGAAGCTGCATTTTTAGAAGCACTCCTGTACTGCCTTTATGTCAACTGGACACAGCTGGGGTCACCTGGGAAGAGGGAACCTCAGTGGAGGAAATGCCTTCACCAGGTTGGCCTGTGGAGCAGTTTCTAAATCAGTGATTGATGTGGGAGTACTCAGCCCATTTTTGGTGCCATTTCTGGACAGCTAAGAAAGCAGGCTTAGCAAACTAAAAGAAGCAAGTCAGTAAGCCATGGTCTCTGCTTCAGTGCCTGCCCTGGACTTCCTTTGATGATATACTGTGATGTGGAAGTGGAAGTGAAAAACCCTTTCCTCCCCAAGCTGCTTTTGGTCATGGTGTTTGCCACAGCAATAGAAACCCTAACTAACACAGAAACTGGTACCAGGAGTGGGGTATTGCTGTGACAAACCTTACTATCTGTTTTGGGGAGGAGTGTGATGTTCTTGCCACAGCAATAGAAGCCCGAACAAATACAGAAACTGGTACCAGGAGTGGGGTATTACTGTGATAAACCTTACCATTTGTTTTGGGGAGGAGTGTGATGGCAAGTTTTGAGCTGGAAAAGCTTTTGAGTGCTCAAGGCTCTGTGGGCTATTCTGTGGGAACTTAGAAGATAAAGCTGAGAACAGTGCAGATGGCTGATGCATAGCTTCTAAAGTTGCCCAGTGAAGTTTGAGATGCTCTAAGATTCTTTCAAGGCCATTTATGTGATATATTTTATTAGAAACCACTAAAGGGAAACCTTTGCTTAACTGGGACAATTGATACCATCAGCTGGATCTAAGAAATTGGCACAATTTAAAAAACAAAACAAAACCCACCAGGATCAGTAAGGATGATACATCTGGGAGTACCTTCTCTGGATCAGCACACAGAAGCTGTGGTTCATGATGGGGGCAGGGCTGTAGCTCGTGTTGGCAGCTGAACTTACTTATGTGTAAGTTTCCCTGGTTGTATTAGTTTTGAAGGCATAAAGGGTCATGGAGAACAACTGAGGCTTGGTTCTGTGACAGAAAAGCCCGGACTATTAGTGAATGTATAGCCTCAGTTGAAAAAGAAACCTCAGGATTGAAGGGGTCCTGGAGAAAAATTAAGGCTTGGCACCGTGTGGCAGGGTCAGTGTCTCTAAAGAGATCCCGAGAGAGGCTACTGGTGAACCTGTTGCTCCCGTGTTTTGGAGCTAGCGTTACCACAGATGACCACCACTCACAGTAGAGTGGAGCTAGTTTGAGCTTAGGAAACGTGCTCTGTGTGCAGTGGACGGCAGACAAGTGTCATTGGCAAGCCCTCTGGAGCTTAGAAGGTCACCCAGTCTGAGAAGTCTGACACTGAGCTTCAGTTAGACTTCGGGTTTGATTTTACTGTAGCTGTGTCCTGCTTATTACTTCTTGGAATAAAAAAAGTATGTGACTTTTTTGTTTGTTTGTTTTACAGGAACCCATAGTTAATTTTAAAGAGATTTTGAAGGGGTTGGGGATTTAGCTCAGTGGTAGAGCGCTTGCCTAGCAAGCGCAAGGCCCTGGGTTCGGTCCCCAGCTCCAGAAAAAAAAAAAAAAAAAAAAAGAGAGAGAGAGAGAGAGAGATTTTGAATAATTTAGAGAAACTTTGAAAGAGGCTTTAGCTGTTTTAAGGAGACCCAACTTTTAGAGTGTTTGGATTGAGATCTTGAAATGAACAGGAAACAAAGGTTATGGTGAACAGGGATGTGTTTGTGTGTCAAGCTGACAAAGGGTCAATTGTGCTGGCTTGTTTTATGTCAACGTGAACCAAGCTAGATTCATTTGGGAAAGGGGAACCTAAATGGAGAAAAATGCCTTCACCAGACTGGCCTGCTGTACATTTTCTAAATTAGTGATTGATTAAGATTGATGTGGGAGGGCCCAGCCCACCGTGGGTGGTGCCATTCCTAGGCAGATGCTCCGGGGTGTGTAAGAAGGTAGGGGAGCAAGCCAGGAGGCAGCCTTTCTCATGGCTTTCGGCTTCAGTTCTTGCCTTCACACTCCTGTCCTGCCCTGACTTCCTTCGACTGTTGCATGAAAATGTAAATGAAATCAACCCTCTCCTCCCCAAGCTGCTCTTGGTCACGGTGTTTAACACAACATAGAAACCTCTGACCAAGACAACTCCCAAATATGCAGCCGCTGGTCATGAGGCACTTTGAGAGAGTTGTGAACGGGGTTAAACCTTGGACTGTAATTCATCCAGTAGTTCACAACCCTAGATGCACATTCATATTAACGGGGCATTTTCTTTTTTAAAGTCAAGAGTGAACCAGGGGCTAGAGAGATGTCTCAGTGGTTAAGGGCTCTAGTCTTCCCAGGACCAATGGAAATTGGAGGAGTTCAATGGAGGCTAAGTCTCTGATCCTGGGAAGCAGTATCTTTTTCAAAGCCCAGTAATTCATTTATGTCAATGGAGTAACGCCTGTAGTTCGCTTGCCCACAGTACAAGCAACCTGGTTAACTCTCATCAGATCAAAATTTTAGATTGGGTCGACAGTTCAGGGCATTACACAGGAGGGCAGCATGGTCTCCGTGGGTATTTTTCACTCACTTCTCTGGAATGTTACCCATCTCCGGTACTCCTGCGGATCTAGGGCTGCGGGTTCCCAATCATCAGTATTTCGTTCCAACCAGGTGATGAGAGCTGGTTTGGGACCTGCGCATCCTGGGGAAGGAGAACCAGTCAGCGGGCTGGCCTCGAGAGATGATGCTAAAGAATATATGCCGATGCTGTGTCCCAACCCCGAACAAACCGATCGCAGGTCAGGACCCCGGGATCCCTGCCCCCACTCTACCCCGCCCTCAAGCTCCATCATCCCTTAGGCCCCGCGTAAGCAGATTGGGCCGGGCCTCACCGAGCGCGCCCAGGAGGCCGTAGGTCTCGCGCATCACATCCCGGTACAGAGTCCTCTGCGCGGGCCGCAGACGCCCCCACTCCTCCGAGGAGAAGTACACGGCCACATCCGCGAACTTCAAGGCCCTTGGTCTCCTGCCCCTTCTCCGAGTAGGTCCAACCTCTCCGGGTGCCTGCTCAAGCAGCGGGGCCGAAGGCGGCGCCATTGGACCTGCTCCCCGGCCTTGCCCCGGGCACCGCGTACCCCGAGACTTAGAAGCCCGGCCTTCGGCCGGGAGGAAATCTGAATCGGCTGCCTGAGGGGCCGGGCGGCCAGACACAGACCGCCCCGTTATTCAGGGAACTCCTGCTGGAACTTGGGTGAGAAGCACCGGAAGATGCCTTCGGGGAAGATGGCGGCGCCGCTCCTGCACCACCGCTGCCTAAAACACAGGCAGGTTCCAGCTATCGATTTTATTGACCCAAACGCCATGCCGACTTCTTAACCTCCCTGCCCTAAAATGTAATGGCGCGGTGAGATGGCTTCATGCCTACTTTCCTCCTATCTATTGCATTCATTTATTGGTCGGTGGCTGAAGACCGGGCATTCTGATTGGGTATCCGCGAAGGCGGCCCATTTGAATGAAGCCAACGGATTCTTAAGGGCAAGAAGGTGGATGGTGTGTTTTTAAGCAGGTTGTGAGATGTGTTATGAGTAGAAGACTCTTGTGTTCTCCAATGTTTGTTTGCCCTAGTTGGAGAAGACATTTCTATATGTCTTCCTAGGGAAAGTCACACAATGTCAACATGGATTTTTGAACAGCAGCATCCCATGATGATAAAGTTGTCACAGCCAGGAATTGAGAAGGGAGCAATGAAAATGTTTTGATGCATAAAGGGCACATCTGGTAAAACTGAATGACTAGAATGGTAAGTTGACTGATCTTGTACCTTGGGCAGCTCCTAAGTAGTCTATAGAAATGAATGACCTACCTTCCAAGGCTGTTTGCTTGTTGTATGGTGGTGAGACTAATAGCGTTGGGCTTACCCTTTTTTTGTACAGCGAAATGCACATTTAAGCTACCAGAGGGAACAAAAGGCAAATGGCTAGCTGATCCTTTTATTTGTAAGGAAGCAGGGAAATCACCTCAATACTGTTGCTTTCCTAAATAATACAGCTGTGTCATCAACACGGTCCAGGATAGCATGGACAACATAGACCCTGTTTTTAATTTTTTTTAAGATTTATTTATTTATTATATGTGAGTACACTGTAGCTATCTTCAGACACACCAGAAGAGGGCATCAGATCCCATTACAGATGGTTGTGAGCCACCATGTGGTTGCTGGGATTTGAACTCAGAACCTCTGGAAGAGCAGTCAGTGCTCTTAACCGCTGAGCCACCTCTCCAGTCCATAGACCCTGTTTTTAAATGAAAAGTATATAGCCCAGTGGTAGGGCATTTGCCTAGCATGCATGGGACCCAACATTCTATAAAGATATTTTTAAAAACAAACAACCAGGACTGGGTATGAAACCAAGCCCTTTGCTCCTTTCTGAATAAATACCAGAAGACCAACAAGGAAGACTGTTCAGAGTGTGGAGATGATTCACACAAGAGGCCACGCCAAGAGTCTGTGCCTTCGAGAGCCAACTGAACACCTGGAATACTAGAGTCGATGTGTCTGACACCTAATGTCCAGAGACCTTATGAGAATAATTACCACTGTGCCACAGTGCAAAGCCCTGGATCTGATTATCTGTACTACCCCTCCCAAAGAGAACTATAACAAAAATGGTAAGAAGGCTGGGCGTGGTGGCACACACCTCTGGTTCCCAGCACTTGGGAGGCAAAGGCAGGTGGATCTCTTGAATTTGAGGACATCCTGGTCTACAGAGTGAGTTCCAGGTCCCCCAGGACTATCTCAAAAACAACCTGCCTTAAGAAAACAAATGAACAACAAAACCCCCACATACTGGATCAGCTTGCTCAAAATATGTGACTAGACTGAGATCCAAACATGGAATATCATCTCTGTGGCACTAGCAACTCTGTTGGGAGGAAAGCCTTGTCTGATTTCTCCACAGCGGGAGAACTGCTCAGTGCTTAGGAGCACTTGTTCTCACAGAGGACCCAAGGTCTGTATCCAGCACTCACATGATGGCTAACAATCATCTGGAGTTCTAAGCCAAAAATCTGACACTGTATCTTCCAGCAGTAGTAGGTACAACTGTAGTACACGGATATACAGTCAGGCAAAGCACCCATATTCACAAAATAAATATATTTTAAAATATTCAGTCCACCGTTCATGCTCAGTGACTGCCAATGCCTAGAAATGCAAGCTTAGATGTTAACATCCTTTGATTTTACAGACTGCCTGAACTCTGACCTTTGCCTGAGGGGTCACTGCACAATAAACCCAGACAAGGACAAGCAATATCAGTCCTAGGGAGTAGTAGAAAAACTACTTATTAATGAAAACAATAATCGCCTTTTCTTCTTTTCCAGATAGGGCCTCATGTTGTCCAGGCTAGCCTCAACACTCACTATGTAGCTGTGGATGACCAAGAACTCCTGGTTCTTCTACCTCTTAACTCCTGCATGCTCAAATTCAGCATCCCCAGTTTTATTTGGTGCTGGGATGAAACCCAGGGCACTCTGCAAACTAGGTATCTTAGTCATGGTTTCTATTGCTGTGACCAAACACCATGACCAAAACCCAGCTGGGGAGGAAAGGGTTTAGTCCATCCTATCGTTCCTCATTGAAGGGGGTCAGGACAGGAACTCACGCATGCACTACCACATCTGATTTCACCAAGGTTTTGAGTCTCTTTCTGGTTTTATATCTTACTCTTGCTTTTATAAAACAAGAGTTTGGATCTCTTTTTTGAGGCCAACCTGGTCTACATAGTGATTTTGAGAATAGCCAGGATGATGTAGAAAGAAACTGAAAAGGCCAAAAAAGAAATAGAAAAAAGAAAGAAAGTGTCCTTATTGGGTAGCGAGTTGGGCAGCTGTGGGAACCCCGAAGAGCACAGACTTATGTGGGGATCTTTATCCAGAAGCCCCATCTGATACAGGAGAAGCAGCAGTTTTCTATTTAAGGAAGAAGATGAAGACGGCGATGACAATGACAACTGGGTCAGGATACAACAGGAGGAAATGGTGAAGTGTTCCTGCTCAGACAACAGGGTATCCTGGGAACTACACAGCTCTGAGAGGAAGCGTCCTCAGCAGAGGTGTTACAGCTCCTAGGACAGGGTTTCCCCGCCTGAGCTGAGGAACCACAGCCTCATGCTATTTTTTCCAGTCTTCCCTCCTTCTCTTCTTTGCTTCCTCTGATAAGAGAGTCACACCAAATCATAAAAGAGATTTGTTGGAAGGGTCCAAAGTGTGGAGGGACAAACTCAGGAATGGCTGCCTCTACTCCCAGGAGAGGACAGCAGCGACTTGAACAAAGGGCAGGGCTGATACTGGATTTTTTATTTTTTTAGGGGCAGAGCTTTTCAGGGCAGAGATTTCCAGAGTGAGGACTGGTGGGATTTCCTGCTCGGAGATTGGTAAGTTTTTCACCCCCTACCCTCTGCATCAGGCCTGTAGGTTAGGATGAGACCTTCCTGTGGCAGCTATGACTGAGGGGTCATCACAGCTGAGGTGCTTGGGGAGGCTGGAAAGGAGGAACCATCACCGTGGACAGCTCCTGAGACAGCTGCAGGCTGAGGCAGGAAAGGAGTTGCCGCCACCGCCACGGCCACCGTGGACAGCTCCTGTGGAGCTACCTGACAGGCTGCAGGCTGGGGCAGGAAGGAATTTCTGCCATTTTGACAGCTCCTGCAGCCTGCTGCACAGGGAATACAAAAGTCCTCACATCTGAGTCTGACCGAAGCCTCTAGTTAACTGAGATGCAAGAATTAAGATCTGCTATAAGGGGTTGGGGATTTAGCTCAGTGGTAGAGCGCTTGCCTAGGAAGCGCAAGGCCCTGGGTTCGGTCCCCAGCTCCGAAAAAAAGAACCAAAAAAAAAAAAAAGATCTGCTATAAAAGTCTCTGTCTTTTTTTTTTTTTTTTTCTTTTTCTTTTTTTCGGAGCTGGGGACCGAACCCGGGGCCTTGCGCTTGCTAGGCAAGCGTTCTACCACTGAACTAAATCCCCAACCCCAAAAGTCTCTGTCTTAGTTTAGGTTTTATTGCTGTGAAGAGGCACCATGACCATGGCAACTCCTATAAAAGAAAACATTTAACTGGGGCTGGCTTACAGTTCCAGAAGGTTAGTTCATTGACATCATGGCAGGAAGCATAGCAACATGCAGGCAGACATGGTGCTGGAGAAGTAGTTGAGAGTTCTACTTCTTCATCCAAAGGCAGCAGGGAAAGACTGTAGCACACTGGGTATAAAATTGAGCATATGAGACCTCAAAGCCCACCATAACAGTGACATACTTCCTCTCACAAGGCCACACCACCTAATAGTGCCACTCCCTATGGGATAACCATTCAAACACTTCAGTTTGTAGCAGCCATTCTTATTCAAACCATCACAGTTGTAGAGGGATTTTAATCCAGCCAAGGTTACCCTGGCTGGAATACAGACATGCCCTTAGCACACAGCTTGAATGCTAAACAGTGAAGGTAAAGTTAGATAGTAGAAAGAAGCACCCATGTTTGAAAGTGACTTTTAATTGAGGGACAGTGATGAGTCAGAGAAAGATTTGACAGAATGAGTCAGAGATAGGATACGCCCAACTCACAACAGAACAAGGCAGAAAGGAGAGGTGACTTAAGAAAGCAGGGCAGAGAGAGAAGACAGTTCTACAGGGGCAGTTATAGACAGGTTGCAGGGAGAGCGAGAGACGACTAGAACCAGATTGCCAGAGTTAGTTTGTGACCAAGCAGAGCAATTCAGTCAGCTAGAAAGGGATTTGAGCCAGAGCAGCTAAGTTGAACCAGCCAACAGAGGTCAGAAAGAACAAGAAAGGGTGAGCATATTCAGCAGTAAGTCTCAGAGGCTGAAAACATTCTAGGCCTGAATAACACTGTATGGAGGCTAGAAGCTGTAAGCTTTGGAGAAGACAGTTACATCAGGCAAATAAAAGTTCTTTAGGGGTTGGGGATTTAGCTCAGTGGTAGAGCGCTTGCCTAGGAAGCGCAAGGCCCTGGGTTCGGTACCCAGCGCCGAAAAAAAAAGAAAAAAAAAAGTTCTTTAACACACAGTTGCCAAAACAGGGAGACATTATTTCTTTTATGTAGATATATCCCAGCCAAGGTCATGTACACCCAGGAGGCAAAGGTAGGATCTCTGATTCAAATCCAACTTAGTTAATTTTTTTTGTGTATGTTTGTCTGTGCTGTAGTGTGATTTATTTTATGTGCCTGGCCCTTTAAAGGACCCTGTGCTCTCCTGTGTCAGTTGCCTCTTAGAATTCTGGGAACAGGTTTGGATATAAAAAGATGGTTGGGCAGTAGGAAGTAGGGAAGTAGGCAGGAGAAGGACCCAGGACACTTCTTCTGAGTAGGGTCAGAGAGTAGGAGACCAGATGGCAGTTTAGCCAGGAGAAGATATTGTTAGGAGACAGGAGAAGAACCCAGGGATAACTCACAATGTAGTGAATAAAGGAAAAATAAAGGATAAAGGCTACACTGTGCACCACTCACATTCATGCAGTGCCTGGGGAGGCCAGAAGAGGGCATCAGATATCCTGAGTCTGGAGCTGACATGAGTGCTGGGAACTGAACTCAGGTCCTCTCAAGAACAACCAGTGCTCCTACTGCCGAGCCGTCCTCCAGATCCATGCCAGTCCCCACACGCCTCAATCCAGTTTTTACTTCTCAGATGTCAACAGACCTCAGCAATGACCTATGACTTCATTTGCCAAGACTGGTGAAAGGCTTCTCAGCAACCCCTTGGGCTGTGTGTGGCCACTGTGTGACTTTCCTCCTCTTTCAGCTGTGCCTTATAATTCTCCTGGGTACCTTTCTATCTTTTATAAACTTTGACTCTGTTTCATACTGGCTTACCCTGAGATTCTTTTTCTAAAGTGATTTTGGTTTTTGTTGTTTTTGGTTTTTTTGTTGTTTTTGTTTTTTAATTCCACTGCCTCAAGGAAGGCTGCCTAGTCATGTACTCAGGACTCAGGTGACTTCACCAGAACCTTCTCCCCATTTAATTTGTAAAATACAGGTGAGGCAGGTACAGGATAGAACGAGGCCTGTCATCGGACAAGAAGGAAGGATGGGCAGGAGAAAAGTTTGTAGGAAGAGGAGGAGATGGAAACGGAGGAGTGACGGCTGAGAAGCCGCCCAGAGAGAACGTGGAGGCTGACGTTAAGATTTCACGCTGCACCTTTACAGGTTGTTATGAATGTTCTTAAGGGATGGATGTGTACAGGGCTTTGTATGTTTAGGTGGGCAATTATATCTTATCGATTGGATCTGAGGTTATCATGTTGTGTGTTCTTTCTTGTACTAACTTTAAGTGTAAGAGATGTGTGGCGGCAAGACACTGGGCTACCACGTAACTGGGGTGTGTGCTTCTGGCAATATGGGGCACTGCAGTGCTAGACCTAGAGCGGAATAAAAGAAAACATTTTTATTTTTTATATTTTTACAACATGTGTGTATGCATGTGTGTTTTGGTGTGTTTTGGTGTGTTTTGTTTTGTTTTGGGGGTTAGACATAGAAGAACTTTTCTATTACCTTGTGGGATTCAGGGATCCAACTTAGGTCATCAGTCCCATAAGTAAGTACCACTACCCTCTGAGGTTCCTCTACCATTTTGCTGGCATCTACCCTGAAATTCCTCTACTGAGAATACATCACAAGAACAGGACATGGTATCCCATGCCTGTAATCACAGCATTCTGGAGGCTGAGACAGGAAAATCTTGAGTCAAGGCCATCTTGGGACAAACAGGGAGAGCCTTTGGAGTGGGGGAGGGGAGCTGGATACAGAATCTCGGAAGGATCCTTATATCTATGTCCTTAGCAGCATTATGTGAAACAGAAGAAGACGGAGTCAACCTAGGGCCCATCAATAGATGATCGTATTATCAAAATAAAATGTACAGCGAGATGTTATCTAGCAGTATCCAAAATAGAACCTAATTTCGACTGAACACTGTGAATACTGTGGACACTAAATGAAATTAGCAGAGACATCCAGCTCTGAGCAACTACTGGATTCTTCAACCTTCTGTTATGACAGTCATTGCTGTTTTAATAAATCCTCTTTCTATATACAAAGACTGTATTCGGGTTCTCCAGAGAAACAGCTTATAGGATGAATATGTACTATACGAACATATAATCTTGTACATCTTTATAGAATGAATATGTATGAATAACTTGCAGGCTGTGGTCCCAGCTAATCCAACAATGACTGCCTATGAATAGAAGGTCCAAGAATCCAGTAATTATGGAGGCTGGATGTCTCAGCAGGTCTGCAGTAGACACCAGAATTCCTAAGAAGTAGGCTCTAGTGCCAATGAAAGAATAGATTTGTTAGTGAGGCTAGAGCAAACAGGCAAAGAGAGCAAGCTTCCTTCTTCCTTGTCCATATATAGTTTTCTAGCAGACGGCATGGCCCAGATTAGAAGTGGATTTTCAAAGCTCAAAAGATCTGGATTAAAAGTGCATCGACCTATTTCAAATATCTGGATTAGAAGTACATCTTTCAACTTCAGATTCAACAAAAATCCCTCACAGGTAGGTATGCCCCTCCATTTGGGGGGTTTAGTTAATTACAGATGTAATTGACAGCCAAGAATAGCCACTGCATAGACATTCACTCATCAGTTCTGTTCTTCTAGAGAACCCTGGCTAATATAGCTCCACAGCTAGGCGCTGTCTCCCAGGCTCTGGTGGCACATGCCTGTAATCCTAGCATTTGAACGGGAGATGGAGAAAATCAGCAAGTCAAGGTCAACTTTCACTACATGCCAAATTTAGGGCCAGCCTGGGCTACATGAGATTCTGTCCAAAACAAACAGACAAAAACATCTGCATCTCCTTTCTCCCTTGGAGCTTTCATTATGCAAACAGGACAAATTTGGCAAAATAGTTGCTTGCCTCCATGCCATCGTCTTTGTATGACTACAACGACTGGAGTTTTGTGTGGGTTTTTCTCCTCTGTGTGTGTTTTTTCAGCTAACATTCATGAAAAGTGAGTACTTAGGTCTGTGCTGCTAACAAAGGAAACTCTTCCTTAGGAAGGTGTATTTGTCCTGCACAAGAATGGGCCTGGAGGGGGGCTGAGGATTTAGCTCAGTGGTAGAGCGCTTACCTAGGAAGCACAAGGCCCTGGGTTCGGTCCCCAGCTCCAAAAAAAAGAACCAAAAAAAAAAAAAAAGAATGGGCCTGGAGGGCTGGAGAGATGGCTCAGTGGTTAAGAGCACTGACTGCTCTTCCAGAGGTCCTGAGTTCAATTCCCAGCAACCACATGGTGGCTCACAGCCATCTGTAATGGGATCTGATGCCCTCTTCTGGTGTGTCTGAAGATAGCAACAGGGTATTCACATGAAATAAATAAATTTTAAAAAAAAATGGGCCCGGAATAGCCTGGCATAGAAGGGCTTCGAGAGTCACTGAGAAAGTGACAGGTACAAAGGACCAGTTAAGTGTGGGAGAAGATGTAAGAGGATTAGGGAGACAGTAGCCAGAATGCATTATATACATGTGAAATTGCCAAAAAACTTAATTCCTCAAAAGTATACTTTTAAAAGTGTGCTTTTCTTTACACGTCTGTTTTGCCCATGTGTATGTGTGTGCCCAAGAATGTCTAGTACAGAGGGTAGAAGACAGCACCAGATCCCCTGGAACTCAAAGTTACAGAGCGTTGTAAGCAACCATGTAGGCACTGGGGATCCAACATAGGTCCTCTGCAAGGGCTGCAGGTGTTCTCACCACTGAGATAGCTATCTCCCCAGCTCTAAAGTGTATTTAACAAAAATATGTCGGGGTTGGGGATTTAGCTCAGTGGTAGACCGCTTGCCTAGCAAGTGTAAGGCCCTGGGTTCGGTCCCCAGCTCCGGGGAAAAAAAAAAAAGGAAAAAAATATGTCATAAATCTTTTTTGTTCTGAGACACGGTTTCGCTGTGTAGCCCAGGCTGTCCTCAGACTCTATTCCCCTGCCTCTGCTTCCCAAGTGCTGGAGCTAAAGCAGTGCACCACCACTGCCAGTGTGGGACCATCTTTTTCACCCTTTGCTGAAAAATCAAGTTCCTCACTCATTAACATTTTGTCACCTTGAAGGAGACAGCTCAGTGAGTAAATGTGCTTGCCACCAAGCCTGACAACCTGAGTCTTCTCCCTGGGACCCACATGGTAGGAGAGAAACAACTCTTACATGTTGTCTTCTGATCTCCATACATGCGCAATGACACATACATGCCCCTATATACATAATGGCACACGGGATGGCTAATCTTGGTTATCAACCTGACTACATTTAGAACTAACTAAAACCCAAGCCAGGCATGTCTCCAAACAACAACAACCTCTTTTAAGGGATTTTTTCTTGGTTACATTGAGTTATAAGACTCCCTCCATCTGGGCCACTCCTTCTAGTGGCAGCCTACATAAAAGGACACGGGAGAAGGACTTCATCTGTCCTGTTCCTGAGCCATCCCTTCACTGATGTTAGAACCTACTTCTGGATTCTAACACAGACTGAAGACCAGCAGCTCTCTAGGACTTCCCTGGGGCTCCAGCACCAGATGGGACTGCGGAGACATCCAGTCTTCTGAACTGAACAACCACCTGATCCTTGGCCGTTCGTTCTGTCAGGAGACGGTCATTGCTGGACTGCTAGAACCACAACCTGAAAGCCATTCTAATAAGTCCCATATATGTATGTTCTGTTAGAGAGCCCTTAATAATAATACAACACACAAATAAACATACCTCTTTGTATGTTTTTCCAGACAGAGTTTCTTTGTGTAGCCTGTGCTGTCCTAGAACTAGCTCTGTAGACTAGGCTGGCTTTGAACTCAGAGATTCACCTGTCTCTGCTTCCTGAGTGCTGGGATTAAAGGTTTATCCCACCACCACTCGGCAACAAACATACTTGTTTTATTGTTTGTTTGGTTTGGTTTTTGTTTTGTTTTTGGAGACAGGGTTCTTGGCTGTCCTGGAACTAAGTCTGTACACCAGGCTGACCTCAAACTCACAAAGATCTGAAAAAACATACTTTTTTAAAAAGTAATTTTTTTTTTTCTTTAAAAAGAGCGATTGAGGAAGACACCCACCAATGGTTTCTGGCCTCTACATACCAACATCAACACAAAGAGAGAAGGGGAGGGATGACAGATAATTCTAGGGAAGTTAGGAGCCTCAGTTAGGTGCACATTCACAGTGCACCGTGTGCAAAATGCCAGTAAATGACTTCCTCCACACCACAGTCCAGCTCCTAACAAAGGGTCCATTGGTGCCGGCTCTCCAAGCATTAGAATTCTACTCCTTATTACTCAGTTCCTAAAGACTACCTGACACCCTGCAGAGGATGCTCCTCTTCCAAGAGATACTTCAGCCCAGAACAGGAAAGACACTGAACCCGCGCCACGGAGCAACCCCAGGTTGGTTCTATTGGTCGCCTTCTGAGTGGCCTGCAGACACTACCTAGGAAGAAAGGAGGAAGGAGAAACGCTAGTGAATAAAGCTCACCGCACCCAGCCGTCTCACCACTTAAGCTATTCCCAGTCTCTCCAGAAACTGAACAGGAAGCTAGAGGCCACATCAGGCTTGGGATCTTCAGATTTTCCGTCCTGCCATCCCGACCCCCGTAGCCTCAATCCTGAGGAACCTAACCTAAGAGAATGGGAAATTACCAAGTCCTGAGCATTTAATCGATATTCACTGGCGTAGGAACAAGAAAAAAATACGTTAGGTAGAGAAACTTTAGCTTCCCTACACTTGTCCAGATATATCAAGAAACCTGGCATAGTGTTTTTCGGTCGATTAGAGCTAAAACCGGGCTGCCCTCAATTATAATGGCGGTGCAGTACCAATTTAGCTTCTTTGCCCCTAGGTAGTATGGCCGGCAGGAGATTTCACGTAGTTTCTCCTAACCCCGGAAGACCGGGACCGGTGATTGGGCGGTGCCTAAGACACAGAGAAAAAGGCCTCTGACGGTTGGACAGCGCTGTGTAAGGCTGGCTTTAAAGAAGCCGGAGGTGGGAGCTGTTGAAAACCCCGGATCCTTGGAAAGCTGCGGTGAGCGACGCGGGGGAGGGGAGGGGTGGGGGGGACCGGGCTGGAGAGAGGGCAGGGAGGCGGGCGAAGAAAAGGTTTGAGCCAACTAACTGGTCCGGGGCGCCCGAGAACGCGGGGCGGGGATCCAAGTAGGGCGGGGGTTTGGGGTGGGATGTTACCGGTGGGCTGGACCTTCTGGGACTGGAGTGAATGGTCTACCAGTTTGACAGTTTATACCCCAGGATCCGGACTGAGTTCGGTGATGAGTTTAGGCCTCCCCCCGGGGAACTTCGTTAAGCCGAAGCTCACAGTGGGAGGAGGGGAGTCGCGCGGCTTCTGATTGGAAGAACCGTGCAGTAGGATTCTTTCCTCAGAGATCCAATTTAGGCGATCTGGTAGGAGGGAGGGCTGTTAGTATGTGGAGTGATTCTTTTGGAGCTCTTGCTTGGTGGGGCAAGGACCACACAGGAATCTAGCGGAAACGGAAGCCTCTCAGGACCGGGATCCCACCGGATCCCAGAGAACCTCAGGGAGGCATCTACAGGGACAAAGGTCCCAGGAGGCTCGACCTGTGGAGAGCTGTAACCTCCGCAATCCAGTCTCGCGGCAGGTGCCAGGCAGGGCCCGAGTGATCAAGGCGGCTGCAACGGGAGGACCCGGCTCTGAGCGGCCGGTCGGGGGCGCCCTTGGAGGAAGGGCCTGTGCCCTGCCGGGAGCCGCAGGCGGACTATGAAGGGCGGAGTCCCGGGGGAGGAGCTGGCTCTCACTCCCCACTCCCTCGCTCCCCAACTTACCCCAGGCCTCAGCCTGGGATCCCCCAGGGACTCCCCGGAACCGCCGCTTCCCCCATGGATTTGCCTGGGGACTCCAGGTGAGAGCGTACCCCGCCCGCCTGACTTGAGCTCGGGAGACCGGGATGCTGACGGCTGTACCCGATCACAAGAGCCAACAACAGGTTCCGGCAACTGTCTTCTACTTCTCTCACCCTCCAGCCCTTCTACACAGCCAAGCCTGTGCCGTCAGCCTCTAGCTCGAGCATTATGGGAAGCCAGGAGCCCGAAAAGACCGAGGCTGCAGCCTTTGGGGAGCCCTTCATCCCTGGAAAAGGCCTCTCGGAGGGTCCTGGCCGTGGTGCTAGAAGATGTCATGGCTACAAACAGGGTGAGCCCTTTAAGTGAAAGACCACTCCCCCTTCCCTATCCTCCATCCCTGCCCTGGCTTAGCACTCAAGTCAGACCTGCTCCATTAAACCAGCCTTCAAAGCAGCCTCCGTAATGCAAGACTTCATGGTTTGGGGGAATTCGTGTGTCCATCCAATCACCCCTTCCACCAACTGCATCCTACTGAGTATGAAAAACTCTTCTGACTACGCTGTTATAGTTCTCTTTTGGGTTCTTTCTTCCATCCTACCAACCCCCTGACACTAGATAAAAGAGAAAAAGGATAGAGAGGAAAGAAAGAGATCCCGGAATAAAGGCAGGGGTAGACTACTTTCTGCTGATTAGAGGTGTTGAGTTCCTCGGGGCAAGTTTGATCTTCGCCATCAGGATACCTAATTTCTTCCTGTGAACAATAACAAACATCCAGTCAACAAACAGCCCACCCACTCCTGGGGGCATTAGCATTTATATGTCCTCTGAAAGTCCCCAGAATTCCAAATGTCACACAACTGCAGAAACTATCTGCAGCTGACAAAATTACATCCCTGCTGGAGGCAAACCATAGTGAGCGGCTGTGGACAATCTAAAGCAGCCCCATATTCCACACCTGGGATTAAAACAAAAACAAAATATTTGTGTATGTTTTTTTTTTTAAAGAAACCAAAAATCCAAAATTGCCACTTCTCTGTCCTCTTGGGAATCATGCTGTGGTGCCTTTGGCCACAAGGCAGAGATGAGGAAAATGACGCTGTCTTTTATGTCTCTCCAGAGCCTGGGGAGAAGAGTAGATTACTTTCTACACCTGTAGATCCTGACTAACATCTCACCCTTAATTAAGACCAAATCATCTCCTCTATGAATCTGAGTGTATTCTAGCTAAAATCTCTCTCACCTTTGTGGCTAAGGACATAGTGAGACACAGAAGACCCTGTCCAGCCATTCTAGTTTTTGTTGTTGTTTTGTTTTACTGAGACAGGGTCTCACCTTTTAGCCCAAGCTGACCTAGAACTCAGCAATCCTCTTGTGTTGGCCTTACAAATGCTGGGATTATAGCAGTGAACCCAGTTTTGCTTGCTTCTAACAGCTCTTCCTCCTGTAGGTTCCCCTGGCACACAAAGCAGACGTCCCCAGCCTACTGAATCACAACCATCAGCAGGATTCTGTCTGCACTCAGTCACCCACTTTACCATCCCACCAGGTCAAGTGGTCCTTGGAAGCCAGGCAAGTGTGAAAGGGAAGGGGATAAACCAAGAAGATAGTTGAGCCCACTGACCTCGTTCTTTCTCTAGGCCTCCTGACCCACTGCATTTGTGCAGAGAACCCTTGAGTCGTATCCGCCAGTCCTCACCCACCTCGAGGATGAGATCAAGGATGGCCCCCGGCCCAGAGGAGAGCCCTTCACAAAAGACAGACCAGGTCCCCCAGCCCACCCTGGTGGTGGTACTGAAAGACATTGCCAGTGCCAGACAACCAGTTGAGGTATAAGAAAGTACAGTGAAGACATCTGGGTCCAGCTAGGGCAAGCTTGGGGCTGGGGGTGGATTTCTGTAAAGGCCAAGACAACTGTTTTTGTTTGTTTGTTTGTTTGTTTTGTGGAGACAAGGTCTCAATATATAGACTTGGGTGGCCTAGAACTTGCTATGTAGACTAGGCTTTTCAAGAACTGGGATAAAGGCATGTGCCACTACCCCAATGACAACAAAATTTTATGTGGTAGACACTATTTAAATAAAGGAAATAAGAAAAGCCTCTTGTGTACAACCAAGCAGATATCTGGGGAATGAATTAGGACACAGGAGCTGGGGAAGCCAAAAATGGCTTCCTGCTTTTTCAAAACACCTCTCCTGTTTATATACAGGGTTTTGCTGAAGATCAGCCCAACCTCATTGTCCCAGCACAAAGGTGAGAAGGTGGGGAAGGGATTATCAAAGCTGAGGGCATCTTCAGGAGCCCTAGGAGCCAGGGGAAGCACTGTCGTAGAAGGGCTCTGGACTTGGAAGCACCTCCAACTCTTACTTTTCCCTTCACCCCAGAGCTGAGCCTGTGACAAAAGCTGGTCAGCCAATGCCTACACCCAGTGACCTAGAACCCCCATTTCAACTGTCCACTCTGCCTGCAGATCCTCCAGAAAGCCCAGTACCGGGTAAGGACTTGAATAGAAGAATGAGACTTAAGAGTTGCCACTGTGAGCTTGAAACATCAGGAGCAGAACTATGGGTGGGGCTTAGCTAGCTCCCAGGGCAGACTGGGATATATAAAACTGAGATCTGGGCCTCAGGGGTTGAGGAGTTCTGGTTTTGCTTTACAGGACTAGGGATCAAATCCAGGGCTTAGGGCATTAGGCAATCCTATTACAGCATTTTAGGGGCAGGTTCACTCCTCTAGAGACAGATTAGTGTTTGGGGGAAGAGACTGGGGCTTATGAGGTGATGCTTTAATCACCTGAGGGTGAGGAATGTCCCCATTACTCTTTCCTTTCTTCAACTGCAGAGCCTGCTCTGGAGACCCCACTGACCCCAACATCGTCCAGTCTTTTACGCCCCCGTCTCAGTCCCTGGGGCTTGGCCCCCCTCTTCCGTTCCGTCCGATCGAAGCTTGAAAGCTTTGCTGACATCTTCCTCACACCCAACAAAGCGCCACAGCCTCCACCCCCTCCACCTCCCATGAAACTGGAGTTGAAGATTGCCATCTCAGAGGCTGAGCAGTCCAAGGCTACTGAGAAAATGACATCTGTCAGCCCCCGGCCCCCTATCCGCCAGTGGCGGACTCAGTGCAATTCCCCAGCACCTGTCCCTAAGTTACCTCTGGGACGAAGCTATTCCTGCCCTGATCTAGGGCCCCCTGACCCAGGTAGCTGGCCTCCTGTTCCAGCCCAGTCAAGCCAGTCCAGGCCTCGGAGACATACTGTGGGTTGTGGGGAGATGGCCCGGACCCCACCACCTCCTCGGCCCTGTCTCCGGAAAGAGGTCTTCCCTCTTGGAGGAGTGGGAGTCTCACCTTCTCTTGCTACATCTTGTTCAGCCAATGCCTCTGCTTCCTTCTTCTGCGAGCCAGCCGAACCCAGGTAGTGCTCTTAATAGCCCCTCTGGAAGTCTGGCCTCAGGCTGAGCCTGGCCTCCTTGCTCAGTAGTCACTGACAGAAGACAGGTGTGTTGCTGTGCATTCCCTTGTCCTGACTATTAACCATCTCTACAGATTAGGTTCAACAAAGGGGAAGGAGTTAAGAGCGACGAAAGACAAGGTGGTTTCTGATCCAGAGAAGAAGGTAATGAATGAATAGATACAGGAGCCAGCTGAGGCCTCAGCCCATGCCTTTCTTTCACCCTCTGCCCAATTTTTGCAGACCCTGGGGAAGGTTTCTAGATTCAGAATACGGAGGACACCTGTCCGTCTACAACCAAACCTTACACCAATGGGGCTGCCTCGACCAATCAGGTAAGAGGCTCAGATAGAAGGAAGCTCCCTTGACCAACCAGGTAATATTCCCATTCCTGAAGTATAGCTTTATCTCCTCTCAGGAAGCATA